>NW_005871099.1:1680222-1716890 GCF_000147115.1 Myotis lucifugus | reverse complement strand
CAGATAAGCATACAGACTTTATTTTTATTTATTTCTAGGTTTATTCACAACCCATCATATCAGCTTATTCTCAAGATAAGCTTTTATACAAAACTAGAGGCCTGGTGCATGAAATTCGTGCAGGGGGGGGGGGTGTACCTCAGCCCGGCCTGCACCCTCTCCAATCTGGGACCCCTCGGGGGATGTCCTACTGCTGGTTTAGGCCTGATCCCTGTGGGATCAGGGCTTAACTGGGAGTCAGACAACCCTCTCATAATCCAGGACCACTGGCTCCTAACCATTCACCTGCCTGCCTTCCTAATGCCCCCAACTGCCCTCCTCTGCTGGCCTGGTTGCCCCCAACAGCCCTCCCCTTTTGGCCTGGTTGCCCCAACTGCCCTCCCCTGCCAGCCTGATCACCCCTAACTTCCCTCCCTTGCCAGCCTGATCTTGCCCTTAACTCCCTGCCAGCCTGATCTCACCCCTAACTGCCTCTGCCTCAGCCCCCACCACCATGGCACCATGGCTTTGTTTGGAAGGAAGTCGGACATCTGGAAGATGGCTGGTTGACCTGGTCTAATTAGCATATTACCCTTTTATTAGTATAGATGTTATCAAATTTATGAACTAATTATTAAGTGCTCGCAGTTTCTTTTTTTTATTTAAAAAAGTAAAAATAAAAATCTTTCCACAACCAAATCACCTTGTCACCAATTTCCACCCCACCTTCCATTGTGTTTATCAGCATATCGTCACACACAATCTCCCCTTTAGTTGTACTGTTGTTGACGATGATCACAGTGGCTGTGGAGTTATTATTAATAAGATTTTTTAAAATAAATTCCAAATATGATCTGCCATATCCAATTCAATATCAAAAATATTTTGTTAAAAATTATATACAAATATTTCTGTGATATATCTGTTCAAATATGTAAGATATTATGTCATTGAAACCAAAATTCATGATATTCTTAATTATCTGGTTCAATATTTGAGTCTTTTAAAAACCTGTGTCTCACTTGGGTCAAGATTTTAAAGTTCAAATGGTAAATAACTTGAGCTCCAAACTGCTTATTTCTGTGGTTAAGGAAATAAAAACCCTCATGCTGATCCCTAGTTACAAGGTGACATTTCTGCAAAAACGGCATCAATTTGTGTTTGTTGTTTTTTAATCCTCACCAGATGATATTGTTCCCACTGATTTTTAGACAGAGTGAAAGAGAGGGAGGAGGAGAGAGGAAAGAGAGAGAGAGAGAAGGGGAAGAGAGAGAGAGAGAGAGAAAGAGAGAGAGAGAGAGAAGAAAGATACATGGACTACTGACTGGAGCTAGGGGTAGAAAATGCAACCGAGTTATATGCCCTTGACTGGCAATTGAACCCACAATCCTTTGGTCCACAGGCTGATGTTCCAACTACTGAGCCAAACTGGCCAGGGCTGCATCAATTCTTAAATGTAAATATACTTTATATAAATATCTTCAAAGAAATTCTCTATCCTATTTTTTTTTACCTCATTGTTAACCTAAGGATATAAAACATGGGAAGCTTTTTAAAGCATAAGATCCACTGTTTCTTCTGCGTAGATTTGCTTGTGTGTTTGATTTTTCCCCCAGTGTTGTTTAGATAGGTGCAATCCTAATATATAAAAACCCAGGGTCCATAACAACTGAAGGCTCGACCAACCGGAAGTCAGTCCTGCAGTCAATGTTGGGTTGCTGTGGCGACCCAGCACTGACTGCTGAGGGAGCTGCGGATCAGGCCCGGAGAGAGGCCCAAAGAGAGAGGCAGGGTCTGATCTGCAGCCTCCTTGTCAGCTGTTGACCAGCCGTTGCCTCTCTCTTTCTCTCTGGGCTTTGTCAGCAGCCACACCTCGGTTTCTCTCCAGGCCTCTGCGGGGGCTGCTGATCAGCCCCACCTTTCTGATCAGGCCTGGAGATAGGCCCAGAGACTCTTACTGGCATAGAAACCAACCAATCAGAACCAAATCTGGGTGAAAAGTGCCAGGAGCCATTGGCTTCCTAGGAGGCGGAACTTTTGATGCTGACTGGCATAGAAACCAACCAATCAGAACCAAATCTTGGTGAAGTGGGAAGAGCCAATGGCTGCCTAGGAGGCAGAGCTTTTGACACTGACTGGCATAGAAACCAACCAATCAGAACCTAATCTGGGTGAACAGTGAAGGCAGAACCTACTGTGGTGGCTGAGGAGGGATTTTAAGGGCAACAGCTGTTTGTGTAAGGTGTAAGAGAGTGGTTCAATTTTTTTAATTACCGGTGTGGCAGTACAGTGCATATGGCTGGCTATGAGTCCAGATATAAGGATTATGTATTTTTGTCTGCCAAGAGTATCTCCTCCTGCTGAAAAAGGCTTCCTCCCCCACATTTAAGCAATCCTATCCTATATAATCTATGTATACTAATAAAAGGGTAATATGCTAATTAGACTGGGTTGACTGGCCATCTTCCAGATGTCTGACTTCCTTCTGGACAAAGCCATGGTGGTGGGGGCTGAGGCAGAGAGGGCCATTGGGGGTGAGATCAGGCCAGCCGGGGAGGGCAGTTGAGGGCAACCAGGCCAGCAGGGGAGGGCAGTTGGGGGTGAGATCAGGCTGGCAGGGGAGGGCTCTTAGGGGTGATCAGGCAGGCAGAGAGGTTAGGGGCAATCAGGCAGGCAGGCAGAGGCAGTTAGGAGTGATCAGGCAGGCAAGCAGGTGAGCAGTTAGGAGCCAGCGGTCCCATATTTCAATTGGAGAAGGTGCAGGCTGGGCTGAGGGAACCCTCCCCCTGTGCACGAATTTCATGCACGGGCCACTAGTTATATATAAAGTGAAGACAGGACAGAAAATTTCATGTTTTATTGATTTGCCAGCTCTAGAAGATGGGAATAGTGTTATTTTTTTATTTTTATTGATTACTTTTAGAATACATTATGCATGTGGGCAGAAAAAATGTGTATGTCCCAAATCATTAGTATTCTATTAATTTTATAATATTATTTTAATAATATATTTTAGTAATACTGATAAAATATCAACAGAATATGATGCATAAAATTATTAAAGAGAACATATTTCTGTGAGCAGAGCTGAAAAAAATTATAGAGATCTGTCATTTGGATGTGAATAATTAAGAATTCAAAGAATACTTAGGAGTAACTCCTTTTGTGAGACTAGTCATAATTTGTATAAATCTATGACACAAAATATTTCCAACACTGGTCATCTTTTTCTTCTCTTAGATATTAAACATTTTCCTTAAAATATCCTTCTGGCCAAGGTCAAGAACATTCTCTCCAAATATTTTGCTTGTGGTAAAAATGCTAGTAATGTGGGAGAAAGATAAAAGTTACTACTTTGAATATTTTCTTAATTTTTTTCTTTATCCTCTGGATTAATTTAGGACCTTAGCTAGTGGTCACTGGAAGGCTGGTATAATACACTTTTCAAAGGATAAGTTGTATTACAGAAGAGCTTTCTTGGAGAATATAAATAGTTTGGGGGGTCAATAATGGTTACAGGAGCCATCATAAAAGCTTCAAGTTGGCTGAAGTCTGTAATAGATCCTCAGTAGGAGGTCAAGCCAATAAAAGTTATTCTTAGAAAAAGATACCTCTGGATGAACACAAAATTAGGCAAAGGTTGGAGGTGGAGGATAGAGAAGCCAAAGGAAATTTTACATTTTTAGACCAACTCTACAATTTTGTTTAGGCTAATACTGTAAACTACGCAAGTTAATTAGAGAATATTTGTGAGACAGTTAATCCAAATGCAAAACACCTAGAATGAAAAAATATTTTTACCATTATTCAAGATTTATCAGGTAATGTTTAACTCAGCTCAATAAGCTATAGATGCTTCTTATAAGCTATCACTGATGTGGATTTTATAGAGAAGTAAAGCAAGTCCTACCTAGTGTTTGACCCTAAAACATTTTACGAACTACTTGGGATAAAAAGACACACACAGTAAATTAAATGAGATTTTATTATCAGAAAGATTGACACAGGCAATAAATTTAATAACAGGTCAGAAAAATGAGAGATCAGTGTGGTTTGCATGAATTCAGAGGTAGGGAAGGCTATTGTGTGGTTCAGAAATGATGACAAAAACAGTCTCTGTCAAGTAGAAGATTTGAATTGGGGAATCATGGAGAAAGTTGAGGAGGGCCAAAATTGTGTAGAACAAAGAAACATTGTTGGAAGTTTTCTGGTAAGCGCCTGGCATGATAAATATGTTTTGGAAAGATTCATTGGAAGGGATTAGGAAAGGCAAGACAGCCTTTCAGTATGCTGCAATAATTCAGGTACTGACCTATATTTCTCATTTGACCATCACTTTTCCCTGCATAGGACTATCCCTACAGATGGATATACTCTAGTCCTCCTTGCAATCCATTACCCTTTCTTCTCCTATGTTCATGCCATGTGACTGTGGTTCAATGGAGCATGTGGGATTTTAAAAGTCTTTGATTTAAATCTCGATTCCATCACTCAATAGCAATTTAATTTCCCCAAACCTCATTTTAAAAAAGGGATTGCAACCCTATTTATGAAGTTTAAGTATGATGAGATCACTAAACTGGAACTTTATACAATGGAATAAATATAAGCTTGTGGTTGGCTAATCAGAATATCTGTGTCCCCATTATCTAACATCATGACTGGGTTGTAGTACAGATGTCATAAATACTTTTTTGCAAATGATTATATGTTTTCATATTTCTCATAGGATTTATTAGTACACAGAAAACTTGCTGAATTTGACTTTTTTAGGATGACCAACTAAACTTGGTTAATGATAACAGAACTAGAAAAATAAACAAACAAACAAACAAAAATCACATGGCTTCAAAAGCAATTTCAAAGCTAGAAGTAATAAAACCTTGTATCTAATGAGATAAGAATAAAGAGGTGGAGTGAAAATTAATTCTAGAAGTAACAGAAAATAATAGTGGGTTTTAAAAGATAAATATTTATTTCATGTTTCTTCTTTGCTCAAATGAGAAATCCAGAAATAACATTCTGAGATTTGTATGGCATTAATTTTCAAGCCATTAGAGATATGGCATCTTTCTTTCTGCTCTGCCATTTTTGGCTAATAGATGTCAATTTCATGGTCATAAGATGGCTGCTGAAATTCTGGTCATTGTTTTTGTGATGACCAGAGGAAAGGGAAAAGGGTAAAAAGGTGATCATACCAGTTGTTCAGCCCCATTTAAAGGGAAAATTCATAAGGTCCACCCAACAACCTTCGCTTATGTAATATTGGCTTCACAGTTGTAAGAAAGTTTGATAGCACTGACTGGTGGCTAATTCATACCTTTGCTCTTATACATTTTAGAAAAAGATTGCTAACTGAATATATACTGTTTTCTCTATCACCAAGATTTAAAACTTGTCATACGATTTAGTGAAACTTTACTGCAGCACATTTTGATTGTCATACGATTTAGTGAAACTTTACTGCAGCACATTTTGATTATACACATTTAGACATTGCTTTTAAAGAGGTCTGAAGGAATCTGAAAACACTAAAGCAAATGCTAAAAATCCTTTAGGCAGGAAGTATCAGGAGTGAAAGCTGGTTTTCATTGTTCAAATAATTATTCTACAATGGTTAACGTTTCACAGTGGCATGTTATATGTGTCATTTTATTTATGTGATGGAAAAGTACAAGGCAGTACAACCTATTTAGTAAATCCAGATTTTTGAGAAGGAATAATGAAGAACAAAATCTTTATTATGTGTTTTGATCCTATCATAAATTAGTAAATGCTTTCTAATAAGATTTGTAGGAAACAAATCTAAGTTTCCTCACACCTTTAATTTAGCAATAGCATGTTTATTAAACAACTGAATTATTCATCAAAACCTTAGATTACCTATTAATATGCTTTTTCTTTTTATTTTGTCTTTAAAATTTTTCTTTTGTGGAAAGTCTTTCTTGTTGCCATAATTCCAGTTATCACCATCTTCAGCACTTTTAATAAACACTACTTGAATATTTAGTATATGCTAAATAATCTTGCATCAATGTCTATCTAAATTTCATCTTGTTCTCTCTCATTGCTTAGGGAATAAAAGTAATTTTTTCTAAGAAAGTGGTTCTTTAAATTTATAAATTACTATGAATACTTTTATGTATTTGTTTACTTTCCCTAATTAACTAATCCTATATAATAAAAGCCTAATATGCTAAGTGTCTGGTCATCTGGTTGGCTGTTCAACCAATCAAAGCATAATATGCTATTGATATGCTAAGGCCACTGATCCACTCGCTATGACATGCACTGACCACCAGTAGGCAGACAGTCAACCAGTCGACCAGTTGCTATAACGTGCACTGACCACCAAGGGGTAGATGCTCTGACTGATAGGTTAGCTTGCTGCTGGGGTCCAGCTGATTGGGGACTGAGCAAGACAGGCCAGACACACCCTGGAGTCCTCCTGTGGTCCCTCCCCAGCTGGCCAACCTCCCGTGTGTCTCCCTGGCCCTGACTGTGCACTGGTGGGGTCCCTCAGCCTGGACTCTCACAATCCAGAACCCGTCAGGGGATGTTAGAGAGCTGGTTTCAGCCCGATCCCACAGGGGGAGCGCCACTCATCCAGAAGTTAGGCTCATGGCTGGCGAGCACAGCGGCAGTGGTGGGAGCCTCTCCCGCCTCCGCAGTAGCACTAAGGATGTCCGGCAGATGGCTTAGGCCTGCTCCTCCTGGAGAGTGGGCCTAAGCTGTCAGTTGGACATCCCCAAAGGGCTCCCGGACTGTAAGAGGGCACAGGCCGGGCTGTGGGATGCCCCCCTCAAGTGCACGAATTTTGTGCACTAGGCCTCTAGTCTTTAAAAACTCTCAAGAGCTACCATTATGCTATCAAAATGAAGTATTTAATTGGTGTAAAGATAGCATTTCTATAATTTTTTCTTGCTCTATTTTCTCTATTAGTTCCTGGTAAACATTTGTAATATAGGAAAATGAAGTTAGAAATGTATACCTTTATAATCTTACACTATCAAAAAAATAATTCTCCTTTCAACAGATTTTTATTGAGCATCTACTGTATTCAAATCCACTATGTGCAGCGAGGTAAATATAAGTTGAAATTTTATTAACACTACAAAAGACAATAAAATGTACTTAAATGATTAGCAAATTGTTATTTTAAAAACTGCCCTATAAATTGGTTTTCTGAATTTATAAGAAAATTAGGTAATATGTTTAAGTGTCCCCTTTATCTATTTTAGTAGTGTTGATTATCAATGATGCAAACAGTAATATTCTTTTTTTATTTTTAGTCAGTAAAGCCTACCTATAAATATACATTTTGTTCAAAGCTCTATTTTTAATAGGATCCAAGGATACTAATTAGACATGCATAATTCAGATGACTATAATATTATAGAGAATGTAGATATTCAGTTCTAAGTGCCAACAAGATTGCTCATCATAAAAATACTTCAAAGTAGTTAATTGTGAATATTACATGGGTAAAATGAAGATATTGGTAAGAAAAACAATATTGTTAATAAAAGCATATTCTAAGTTACCAGAAAATAGTATTATGAAGTGATGTTAGTGATTATAGAGACATTGCTTGTTAACTGTACTTGTTATCAGGACAGAAGCATAAATTGTGCTTTAAAGACTGGAGAGTTAAAGCTCACAAGTAGGAGGTCCTCAATAGCATATTAGGAGGTTTATTTTATTTTGAGGGGCAATTGGAAGCCACTTATGGTTCCTCAGACTATGAAACATGAAACAACATAATATTTGCAAAAACATTTCCCTCTGAGAGCGTCACAAGAGTTTAGAGGTAAGAGTAAGGATTTTTTCCAGTACTTTGCCGAGAGGCAGTGACGGCTTGAACTGAGACTGTGTAACAACAGAGCAAAGGAAAATTCCAAGAAATAGTATAATGAATAGGATTTGGTAATTACTCAAACACACAGGACAGAGAATACAGATACAAAGAAGACTTGAAAATAAATAGAGAATGTTCTGTGACAAAACAAGGGTGACCAACTATCTCTCTAATCACAGTGTTTATAAAAAGCCACATTGCAGAGTTCACTACACAAACAAAAAATATAATTTTCCACATACAAAAGAGATTCAAATTCTAAACAGCATCATCCATTTTTCTGCATGATTTTAGTGAAGCAGAAAACAAAATACTCTCTCTGGGTACTTTTTGCCGCTTTGCTATTCTGTGCCAACAACAGTCAGTGGACTGAACAGCTCTCCATACCCAGAGAAAGATGACTGAAGAGTAACTGTCAGCCTGGGATACATAACCAGTGATGTTTTCAAGGGGTCACCTTTGGTTCCAGGGCTGCTTAAGTGCGATTTCAATGGCCTGGAAAATGGGATAGAGAATAGGCTCATCAAATTTGTAGATGAGTGCAATCTTCTGAAGAGAATAAAGACAGGGCTACTCATGGAAGATAGATTCAGTATTCACAATGAACTTGGAAAATTAGAAAGCAGTGAGAAATGAACTGAGCAATATTTAAACGGCTCAAATTTCAGGTAGTGCAGCAGAAGACAGAGACCCATCCTCAAAGAACACACCTATCTCTATAAAAATGGGAGGGACGGTGATTGGAATATTACTGGAAATACTCTCTACAGCATTGCGGGAAACAATGGGGCATGATGCCTGCTTGCCAACAAGAACACAGGAGAACGAAACTCACCACATTCTAGCATTTCTTGTGAATTTAAAATAGAGGCCCCAAAATACTCACACAACGACTTCCATTTAGCACTTCAGCAATAGTTAGATATCTACTAAATGAAATTCTCCATTTTGTTTTAGTGCTTCATAACAAGTGAAAATAATGCTAAATAAATCTATTTCAAAGAATTAGGATCAACAGTTTAGAGATGAATATAAAAACCTACAAAAAACTACATTTACAAAAAATACTTTATTTTGAATATAAAAATGTTCTTAATCACATTGTTTCCGATATTAACTCATTCAACATTTATTCAGGAAATAAAAGTTAAGTGCCAGTGGTGACTAAAAGGAATTACTGACCTCCAGGAGCCCTTAATCTAGGGCAGGGGTCTATAAAAGTCCAGATACTAAATATCTTAGGCTTTGCCGAACAGATGGTCTCTTTTACAGCTCAACTCTGATGTTGTAGTGCAAAAGCAGTCATAAACAACATATAAACAACTTGTGTAACAACTATCTTATCCACTAACATAAGAGTTGAAAAACTAAGGCACGTGGATCAAATTTGGCTCAGCGCCTGATTTGGTAAACCTTTATGGGAACACAGCTACACCTGCTTGTTTATATGTTGTCTATGACCGGGTATCATGTGAAAGAACTCCCAGAGATGAGCAAGGAGATGGCTTTAGAATGGTTGTTTGGGAAGGTTCCACTGAGAAAGTGACATTTTAGATGAGATCTGAAGAATGATTGATTCATAGTTGCCCAGTCCATGCATAGGGAACCAGTAAGTGCCATGGCTCTCTGGGGCAGAAAAGAGCCAGGTAGCAGCAGGTAACAGAGTGTATTGTGTGCTGGGCCAGTTCTATGTAAGGAAAGAGAGATGTAAAGGAGTAAAAGTTGCTGCTAATCAGGATATCACATTTCAATGGAATACGCATGAGCAGAATGCCGTGAAACGTTCTATCAAGAAAATAAAACAAGCTGATGTGGTGGTATGATTTGGAGGGAAGGAGCCAGTAAGTATACAGCATTTGAGCTGAATGTAAAGGAGACACTTTGAAATCACTGGGAGAAACAGTTCCAACCCAAGGAAAGAGCAAATGCCAAGTCTCAGAGGTAGAAATAAGGTTGTCATGAGTAGGGCAAGATCTCATGTATATTAGTGACATGTACTGTGATAGACAAGACTGAGGGAGAAGTAGACCTGGGAGGGAATGTCAGGAGTTCTGTTTTGGTTGTGTTAAGTTTGATATGCTCCCTAGACATCGGAACCAAGGTTTCCAGTATGGCGTTGCATACGGGAGTCCATGGCTCAGAGCTGGAGCAGTAAGAATAGGTTTGGGAAACTCATTAATACATAGAAAATCAGTATGCTTGATATAGAATATAAGGGGGGCTTTTGAGAAAAAATTAAAAGGCAGACAGGTGACATGATAGAGGGACTTGCAAGCCATTTTTAGCAGGCTGAATTATTCCAAATATCCTAAGAAAACCATCACATTTTAAACCAAGAGTACCATGATTCAGTTTATAATTAAAATGTGCACTCTTCATTATTTGTAAACTTTCAAAATTGTCTACTTACCAAAATCTATTTGTGATCCCCAAGTCATTTGCAGACATGCACAGCACAGTGAAAAAGTGAGCCTCCGAGTGTGCATGTCCCCAGCTGAGGATGAAGAGGTGATTCTTTTTGGGGGCCACTTAGTACAAAATGTTTCACTTTTTGTGCTTTTTGTTGCTGAGTTTGCGGTTTAAAATGTCCCCTAAGCAAAGTGCTGAAGCCTGTCTAGTGTTCCTAACTCAAAAAGGCTGTGCTGTGCCTTAAGGAGAAAATATCTGTGTTAGATAAGCTCTGTTCACGCATGAGTTGCAGTCGTTGGCTGTGAGTTCAATGTTAATGAAGCAAAAGTACGTTTTATTATGTAAGGTGCCTTTAACAGAAAAATAACCTAAGGAAGATTGCATATTGATCAGCTGATGACAATTTTGTGACCAGAGGTTTGCAGGAACCTAACCCTGCATTTCTCCTAGGAGCAATGGTTCAGTATTCATTAATTCCATACTTGCACTGACTTTAAAGAACATAACTACCGTGAATAACAAGAATTGACTGTATGGCTCAAAAAGGCTACATTGAATTATACTATGAGACAGTTGAGTTTATTATAAGGAAGCTTTTCTTATAGCTGTATAAAACATTGGCAGGACTTCTTTAGGAAAAAAAAAGTAATTCCTTTTTCAAATCGTATATATATATAACAAGCAGTAATTGAGAAACTTTAGCCTTCAGATTATATATAGCAGTTGGTTTATTTTATTTGTCATTAGATAAAATGTAAAGTGAAGTCTCAGTTGGCTTTTTCTACCCTGGCCTTGAAACCAACAAATACAATTATGTGCATATGTGAGACTAAAGCCAAGTGCTTAGCGCATGACAAATAATCCTTGTTTCAGTAAGTGTTAACCTCTGCTGCTGCTGCTGCTGCTGCTGCTGCTGCCGTTGCTGCTGCTGTTCCAAGCGCCCTGAGTAGAAAGACCCTATTTCAGCCCAGAGAGAACACTCTCAAGGGACAGAGGTGAGGTGGCCACACAAAGCAGATTAGCCCCTTCCCTAACGGTAGGTGTGACTCAGGACATTCTGCTTATGCCTGCCTTCTAGGCAGCATTCCCTTCTGTTGGTGGCCCCTGGCTGGTACAATAAGTCATATGCTCATACTTACCCAGAGACGATGGAAGTAAAAATACAGAATATGGATATAATGGTGGAGCAGCGGCCACTTCACTTTGGAATCAGAGTTAGGCAAAGGCCAAGGAAGGGAGGAGTGTTCCATGCCAGTGTGTCCTAAGCAAGGAGTGGCTGCCATCAGGGTCAAAGAGCGATTTTTAGAGCTAAATGTTGGGGACAACTGGCAGTGATGAGAGCTGTTAGAGCAGGGTGTTGGGACTGATGGAGCAGGAGGCCTGGGCTTATGATGGCACCAAGGCCAGAACGAGGTAACAGGGAGGCTGCAGAAAGCCAGGTTTAGAGAAAGTTAGCTAGTCAGGAAATGTAAAAAGGAATTTTGTTTTTAAATGTGAGAAAGGTAGAATCAGAGATACAATGGAAACAAACGGGATTAAGTAAATGTAAGCATTAAGTTTATTCATAACTTTCTTTTCTAAAAATACATTTTTATTGATTTCAGAGAGGAAGTCAGAGATAGAAACATCAATCATGAGAGAGAATCATTGATTGGCTGCCTCCTGCGCGCTCCCGCCCACAAGCTGGTCATGTGCCCTTGACCAGAATCGAACCCAGGACCCTTCAGTCTACTCTATCTATTGAGCAAAACCGGCTAGGGATCTGTAGTTCTTTAATTTTCTTCATGTCCGTCTGTCTCCTCCTTTTCCTTCATTGCCTCTAATATTTCAGGAGCCTATTTTTCAGAATTTGAGTCACAATGATTAATTCTATCCTCTTTTTATCTCCTGTTTTCCCCTACCTCTTTCTCTGTTTCAACTGGCTAAAATAAAATACCGTTTTCATGTTTATTTTTTGCTTTATTCTTTTCTAAGTGGAAGACAGCCTATGTGTGATCTGGCTGTGTCCACCTCTCCTGCTGGCCCTAGATCACTCCTCTAGTCTGCAGCCACCGAGAGCCTTCTTTCGGATCCTCCCCAGAGCCAGATTTTTCTATTCCAAGGGCTGCCCGTTCACAACTCCCTTCTCTTTGGAGACCTTCCTTTAGTCTGTGTTACTTCTAGTCATTATTCATTTCTCAGCTAAATGTCACTTCCTCAGATAGGTCTTCCCTAATTACACCAATCAAAAATGTTTACTAATGATGACTATTGTGTAGCAGCCCTTGTCCTAGATAAGGGGGCTATAGTAGTGAGTGATACAGATAAGAACTTGGGCTCTCATGGAGTTCCCAGTGAGGTGGAAGATAACAACTGAAATAAGAAGTAAATTGGTGTTGTGTTAGATGATCTTATTTTCCATAGAGGAAAATAAGAAAGGAAAAGACGATAAAGGCAGGGGGGATTGGGCTTGGAGGATTTGCAAGTTTAAAAATTTTGTTCTGTGAAGACCTCTCTAGGAGAATAGTATTTGAGAAAAGACCCAAAGAATGTGAAGGAATAAGCCATGGAAATCTTGGGTACAAGCTGAGGAAGGGTTCATTCTAAAGGTCCTTAAGAGGAAACAATAGGGACATTTAAATAGCTTGAGCCAACTGTGCAAGGGCAATTGTAGAGAAGGTCAGGCAGGCAACTGGGCAACATACTGTGGATAATTATTGGCTCTTACCTTGGTGCTCTACCTTACATTTTAAACCATACTACCATGGAAGCTGGGTCAGGATTACACTGAAGAGGAGCAGAAATGTTCTAAAAAAGTCCCTTCCTCCACCCTGCCTCCACACGACTCCCCCCCAACCCCATTGCATTCTTCTGCTCTTTTCATCTTTCAGGGCATCCTCTTCTTTCTCCTTTGAAAGCACTTATTAAAGTGCATCATTATGTATTCAATTTTATATTAATTTATTTAGCGTTATCCTTTAGTCTTTGGAACATATGCTCCCTCGGGGCCAGGAGAGTCTAAGGTCCAGGATTGTCTCTTTTGTTGACTAGTGACATTGTTGACAATTTCCTCCTCCTCCTCCTCCTCCTCCTCCTCCTCCTCCTCCTCCTCCTCCTCCTCCTCCTCCTCCTCCTCCTCCTCCTCCTTCTTCTTCTTCTTCTTCTTCTTCTTCTTCTTCTTCTTCTTCTTCTTCTTCGTCACTTGGTGTTGAGTCTACTTCAATGTCTGACTCTATAGTCAGTACTTAATAATTTAAGTAATTGTTGTTGAAAAGGTTAAACAACCCTATCATGCATTATCTCTACCTTAGAAAGTATTTAATTGAGTCTCTGGGAATTAAACAACTTGCCCAAGTAAAATGGGATAGTAGAAATTAAATTGAGGGTTTTCTTTTTCTGATTCTGAAGCCAAATGCTTTTAATCAATGCATTATTAAATAATATTTATATGATTTTCTCTAACAACATGAATCATATTTGTGTTTAAATTCTCACAGAACATATTCAAATTTAAGCAGCTCCTTTTGATTTTCTATTTTAATTGGAAAGATTGATATTGTAAGTGCTGCTTTTTTTAGAGAGGGAGAGAGGAAGGGGAAGAGAGAGAGAGAGAGAGAGAGAGAGAGAGAGAGAGAGAGAGAGACTCATATTCGCCCCCCAACAGGGGATGGAACCTGAAACCTCGGCTATGTGCCCTGACAGGGGATTGAACCCACCTCCTTTTGGTGTGCAGGAAGATATTCCAGCCAACTGAGCCACACCAGCCAGGGCTTACACGTATTACTTTAATACTGCATTTCCAAATATTATTCAATGTTACTCCGTTATGTGGTGAAAAAATTAACACACACACACACACACACACACACACACACACACACCAGTATATATGAAATACTTGGGGAAAAACAATCTTTCCACTTCCTTTAAAAATGACGGGAGAAGTTTTAAAAAAACACAATTGTGGTTTTTGTTTATGGCAGCATGCAGCTCTCTAAGGACTTGAATCTTTGCAGTATGTCTTAGACTCAGTGAAGGCAGAATGAATAGAATCACATTTCCAGGAGGTTACCTAATATTATAAAAGGCTCTTGCTAAATCTCAAGTGATTTGCAGTAACATTTTACTGCCCTGTTGCTATAGCTTTCCACATGTATGTGTATACAAGCTGCTTGAAAGTCTTCAAGAGTGAACATGGACTGGCAAAACATCCTTGGTACATCTGTCCCATTAAAATTTAAAAAATACACGTAGATTTTATTATAACCTATATTTTATTATTTTCTATCACAAAAATGAAAAATTATTGCAAAGTAGGCTAAGTTAATCTAACATTTTAAAGTTAACTTTAAATATAAGTCTTTCAATGAAATGTTTACCTATTTAAAATAAGCAAAGCATCAATTATGCATTTCTATTTTTTTAAAGGAAAATAGGGAGGTAATATACTAGGCATTCCAGGAAATATAGTGCTAGAATCCGAAAACTCATAAAAATGATATAATCTGATCTAGAGTATGCATGTGTTTCTTTATTTGATACATGTACTCATAAGGAGAAAAATAATCAACAGGAATTGTGGAAATAAATACTTTCTAGTAACATTAAAGATTTCTTATTCACAGTCTTGAAAATACCACCACAAGTACCAGCTGATCTGAAAATAGAAATTAGCCTGTGTGATATATCTGTCTCCTGAGCAATGAAATAGCTCAGGTTTATCATGCCCTTCCTCTCAGAACCTGTTAGTAGTCAGGCACAAGTTTCAGGGGAATAATATGTGGTGTTGAAGGATTGTTTATAATTTCTTCTCTCATTCTGTTTCCTGCTCCAGAACATACCAGAAATTATAAATTTGCCCCAGATAATGTAAATTCCTCTGTAGCACACCTCATTTTCTCCTTACGGCACAATGAATCTCTATAACATACCAGCTAATCAATCCTGGGAATTCAATCATCCATTGAATAATTAAACTAATCTAGATGTTTTCCATTATATGATGATACATCCAGATAGCTAATGTATTTTAAATTAAATTTACATTTTCTGTGCACATACTTCCAAATCTATCTTAAAGTTTATGAGGTTTCAGAATTCTGGAGTTTACCTCTTTTCCCTATCAAAAATAAAACAAGTGAAGTAGAAGCAGCAATTCACTAAGAAGTGTATTGTTAAAAGAATACTTTGAGACACAATTGTAGCCTTAAAATCCCTCTCCCTGTGCCTATAAGGTTCCCCCCTTTAAGTATTGCCTCAGTGCTATGGGCACACCAGTGTTTTTATAGCTTCTGATATCTGGGATCTGGGATCTGCTTCTGTCACAGTTCTACTTATTTCTTTTCTGTGTTTTGCCACTTAGAAAGAAAATCTACTTTATGAAAAATATTTCTTCTACCCTTGGGAGCCCCAGAGAAAGAAGCAAGAGGTTGAGATGGCCTGTAGCATATTGTTTATGGCAGTATCCAACAAGCAAGATTTTGTATGTCTACATATGCTGCAAGCCTCATTTTAATTCCACCCTTGGGACATCCATCCAATAATGCTGCCAAAGTACACTCTTCGAAGTTCAGTGATAATAGACTCTGAGGACAGAACACTTCCAAAGTTTTCAACCAATAGGTGGCTTAGTTTTTCTTCCTGTTTTATACATGTGCCAATTTAAATATATATTCTAGAATTTGTGACTGTATTTTATGATTAAGCCTGATAAATAAATGCCTATTTACTTTTTAATAATAATATTAAATAATGTGTTTACTATACTATACTTTGTTGGGTACTTTTCCTTTGTTTACAGTGCATTTAAATATACATGATTCCACTTATATGTGGAATGTAATGAATAAAATAAACTGTTGAACAAAATAGATACAGAGACATGGAAGCATGGAACAGACTGATTAATCTCAGGGGGAAGGAGGGAGGGAAAGAAGAGATTAATCAAATAATTTATATGCACATATGCATAACCCATGGACATAGACAATAGTTCCGTGAAGGCCTGGGGGAGGGGGCAAAAACTGGGAATGGGAGGGGGTGGAAGCTGGGAGGAGGGGGTCAATTGGAGAAAAAAGGGGTGGGAGCTGGGAGGAGGGGTCAATGAGAGAAAAAGAGGGGAACATCTGTAATACTTTCAATAAAGATACATTTTTAAAAAGAATCTAGCTAAGAACATTAAAATATCAAGATAGATATATAGATGTAGATATAGATATAGATATACAGACATCTATTCTGTTTAGGTGTTTGAACTTTTTTAAACACAGGTACACTTTTTTTTTTGGTGAGTTGAATGCTTCTTATAGTGAAATATGAAATGTCCAAACATAACTGTAATCTCCCATCTGAACTGTTGCTTTCTCTGGATCTGTTTCAGAGGTTCTTGGCCTAAGCACAGAGAGGTGTCCGCTGATTTTACAAGCCAAGCCTGACATATGTGTTTTTCAGAGCTCTAGCATGGAGTAAGGAAAGTTGTTCATATTTAGGTCAAAGCAATGCTCAGGGGAGGAGCGAGTGTGTTCACTAAATCTGTATTACACCTGATACTCTAGGGTAAAGGTTTTATTTTGTGGTTTTCTAGATCAGGGTATTAATTATTACTAAGAGTAAATCAGATATCTGTCTTTATATCTTAAAGGACTGTGGACATATAAACAGCCTAAGTCAATATCACCCCCATTAAAAGACCAACAATGTACATGCTTCCTGTTTGTGTGTTTTTTAACTTCCATGTAAAGAAAACAGCAATCAAAGTCTTTATGACATATTTTTGCATAGTGTTCTTAATCTACCTCTAGGCTAGAAATATTTAAGTAACCAGTAAAAATTATTTTTCCCCGACTTGTCATTTCTTATGGAAAGTCTAAGAAAACTAGATACAAAGGTTTTTCCTTATATTTATAACACATATAGTTTCTCAGTTCACCTCTAATAGTAACAAAAATTTTAATTCAAAATGGTATAATTTCATTATAAGTTTGTCAGAAGTGATTTACACAACTATTCACATAGTTCAAGTAATATGATCCACATGTGTAGGCTGAGTAATGGCAAATTTAATATTCTTTGTCTCACTAACAGTGAAGCCCAAAATAGATTATCTAGGCACTCTCTACGGATGTCAGCAATTCATTTCTGAAAATCAGAAGTTCTGTCTGAAAGTGATTGCGGAAGCCCATTTCTCAAATCTTCAACCTATTTTCTAAAATGACTTTATATAAGCAACAAGCTACCATGGTAGAATGTGATATGTTTTACAACATTAGTTTCTGATTAACAAGAGAATAATATGGGTTGTTTAAAAAATAAGCAATAGCCCTGGCCAGTTTGGCTCAATGGTTGGAGCGTCAGCCCCAAAACCAGTGTCTCAGGCTCAGTTCAGGTCAAGAGCACATACCTCAGTTGCAGGTTCAATTCCCTAACCGAGTCGGGGCCTGTGCGGGAGGCAACCAGTAGATGTGGCTCTCTCAGATCAATGTTTCTCTCTCTCTCTTTCTCACCCCTCCTCCCTCCCTTCCACTCTCTCTCTAAAAAGGATTATTAGTAAAATAATAAAATCAATCAATTAATTAATTAATTAATTAATAGCAGTAAATGCACTACAAATGTACTGTTTGCAAACCTTACAGTAAGCATTCATTTATAACATGTCAAATGTAAGGTAATAAGAATAAATCTAGCCTCAGAAATCCCAAAACATTTCTGTTGTATTCTTTTATTACAAGTACATCACTAAGACCAGCTCAAATCAAAAGAGAAGGGAATTAGATCTCACTGCTTGGTATCAGGTGCAGTTTAAACAGACAGGTAATGAAGTAATTGATACTAAACATATTTGTATATTACCTATTAAAGAAGTTGACAAATAACAACTTCCACACAAAACACATCTTGCCACCTGAGTTTTTAAATAAGGCTTTATTTTCACACTGCTCCACATTTTAATTTACATATTGCCAATGATGCTGATACCGAATTTTTGGACTGGAACCCGGATTCTTTGTCTGCCGGAATTGAAGAATAAATTCATGGACCGAAAGTGGTATAGCAAAGGTGGAAATTTATTGAAGAATAGATACAGACTCCCATGTGGGGAGAGGGAAGAGTCCCACAGAATGAACTCCCAGGTAGGGAGGGGAAAAGGGTCCCACTGGGTTCCTTTTCCCTATGGTTTATAAAGGCTGTAGGGCCTGTCTCCTGATATCCCCTCTGATTGGTCAATATTCCCCTTTGAACTGGGCTCAAAGGTTGAACCTCACATGGGACACGTGAGGTTCTCCCCTCCACTTTCCCTCTTGGCTTTCTTCTTTTCCATCTGAATGAAGGGCTTCCTTCTCTTTATTTTGTAAATATAGACCTTTCCTGGCTACTTCCAGTTCCCTTGTCTTATGTAAATGCAACTGTTGCTGCTCCCTTGTCTTATGGAGATGTCACTGCACCTGGCTTCCTTGTGTTATGGAAATGTACCTTCTCCCAGTCTGCAGCCCATGGACCTCAATTCTAAAAAATCCCTAAGCCTGTCTATGTTCCCCCAAAATTCCTGCTTCAATGCTTTTGCTGCTTTGCAGGAGTTAGAGTTAGGTAATTGTGACAGAGAACATATTTACTATCCCATAAAGTACTTCTCCATTGGTATTAGTAATTGTCATTGGGTTTTGAAGATGATGGTGCATCAATTGAATAAGGGATAATTTTAGACTCAGAGAATTTAACTGGGATTTTCCATTAGTTTCATGCTGACATTACTGAACAAAAAGATTTTGAAACAGTTTTAGGGAATTTAGCAGTAGCTTTTGAAATTTTAAATCAGTGCAAAATGGACTTTGCTTAAACTTTTAAATTTTTTTTTTTATGTTTGGAGATCCATGGATGGTGTTACAAGAGACATCAGGCCATTTTCAAAGAAAGGCTACTCATCATACATTCAAGGATGATGCTATTGTTGCATAACCCATACTTCTTTAAGTTGATGTGCAGTGTTTTCACTGACTGCTCTTTCAGGTTTTTATCATTGCACATCTTCTTCAGACTACTATTGCCATTTCTCTGAGTGAAATTTAAAAGTTCTTTATATCTTTTCTTTTTTTTTTTTTACCTCCTCAGAGGCCATTACCATTGCAAAGGCAACAATTTCCCCTTTAGCATCAACTATGTTTTCAAAGCTTTTTAAATGGGCCACATATTGAAGAATTCATTTCTTTTATTTGTAGAAAAATTTACTGCCATGACTTGACAATGAACTCTAAAGCCTTTTCGATGTAAAAGTTTTTCCAAATGTCCTTCAATGAAGCTGGACTACCTTCCCCAGCCTCTGTCAAGGTAAATGTGACCATATTATTAAGTTCTTCCAATAACACAAAAGTTGGGGCTTTTAATAAGAGCATACATGCTGTTTCCACTACGACATTCTACTTTGGGTGGTTACAGGTGGCAGATGACAAGGTCCTCAAAAAGGACAGAGTCTGAAAGGCACTGAATCATCACATGAAGGAAAGCTGCCTTCCAATATGAATGTCTGCTTTAGATCATTATGTGAACAAGAAATAAACTGTTGTGCTTATGTCATTAATAATTTGGGGAACTGATTATTATTATAGGTTAGACCTACCCAACTATTACAGAAACAAAGCAATATATAAAGATATTTTTGCAAAACTTTCAGACTTGTAAGTTTTGCACAAGTTTTTTTTTTCATTGAAAAAGTAAGAATTAAACAAATTCAATCATTAAAAATGAGGAATGTAGAATTTTTAATTTGCATATAACCTCTAAGTTTGTTAATTACTTTTATATGTTTACTAGAGGCCCCGTGCACAAAATTTGTTCATGGGGGGGGGGTCCCCTCAGTCCAGTCTGATCCTCTCCAATCCGGGACCCCTTGCGGGACATCCCTCTCACAATCCTGGACGGCTGGCTCCTGATTGCTCACCTGCCTGTGTTCCTGATCACTCCTAACTGCCACCCCTGCCGGCCTAGTCACCCCTCACTGTCCCCCCTTCCAGCCTAATCATCCCCAACTGCCCCCCCCCCGCCATCCTGGTTGCCCCAAACTGCCCCCCACCGGCCTGGTACCCTCTTACTGCCCCCCCTGTGGCTTGGTTGCCCCCAACTGGCCCCCTCTGCCAGCCTGTTTGCCCCTAAGTGCCCCCCGCTGGCCTGGTCACCCCACACAGCCTGCTGTTCAGTCATTTGGTTATCCCTCACTAACCCCCCTGCCAGCCTGGTCACCATACGCAGCCTGCTTGTTCAGTCATTTGGTCGTCCCTCACTAACCCCCTTGCTGGCCTGGTCGCCCCACGCAGCCTGCTTGTTCAGTCATTTGGTCATCCCTCACTAATCCCCACTGCCGGCCTGGTTGTAGGCAGCCATCTTGTGAGGGCATGAGGGTTAATTTTCATATTACCTCATTATTATATAGGATTTTGGCTTCTTCCCTGACAATCTTAAACATATGGTGCAGTGGCTAAATTTTCTGTCATTACTTTTTATTTTATTTTATACTTATTTTGTGTGAAGTTCTTCCCCACACAGTAACTATAAAAATATAAAGATGGGGCCATGCCACATATTTTTTATATTGTTCCATTCCACCTGTTATATTTGAGGCACGTGATAGGTTCATTATAAATGACTGTTAGGTGAGGTTGACAACCTTGGTCTTTTCTACATGATTCCCACAAATATGTAGTCTTTGCCTATAAAGTGATTATATGGACAAAGATAATCACATTCATCTCAGGCAAAAAAAGTGAAAATGCATAATTTTCATGTTTTTCCTTTTTTACCATGGATATGAAGATATTAATACATTTTTATTAAAGTACTTTAAAATATATTTTTATTGATTTCAGAGAGGATGGGAGAGGGATGCCAGGAGCCGGTCCATCCTTGCTGCTTGACACAGTCGCTGCAGAGAAGAAACATCTGCACAGCATGTTTCAAGGGACCTGGCGTATATGGCATACTGTTCTTAATGTTTGCTCCCCTTCTTGGCGCTATGTGTTTTAACCAAGGTCACCTCTCCGAGAAAGGTTGTTTCCCCAGGTAGGGATTTTTCCCTGAAGTTAGGGAGGAGATAAAACCCCTTAACTAAGTGCCAGGTGGGTAGTTAATCACTTTAACTACAAACAATCACGCTTAAGCCACATAATCTTTACTCCCTGGAATGGAGATAAGAAACACCCTAACCTTTGGAATAGAAATTGATAGGATTAAAATCAACTGGTATAAATACAGATGTAACAAGACAACAGATGACAGAACCTACAAACAGAACCCAGAGACAGAGAACCTAGAGACAGAACCTAGCAGGAGAACATGGCAAAAGATCCTGAACAGAACCTGGCTACAGAACTTGGCTGGAGAAACTAGACAGAACATGGTGGGAGAACCTGGATAGAACCTGGCTGGAGATCCTGGCTAGAGGTCCTGACTAGGCTGCTGATCAACTGAAGGCTGTCTTCGTGTCATTCCTTCTTCGCTGACTCCGTCTACACCTTTGGGGACCCCTGGACCCGTTGGGGTTGGACCCCAACAGAGGGAGAAAGAGTTAGAAACATCAATGATGAGAAAGAATCATTGATTGGCTCCTCCTGCACTTCCTCCAGTGGGGATTGAGCCTGCAACCCACGCATGTCCCCTGACTGGGAATCAAACTGTGACCTTCTGGTTCATAGGTCGACACTCAATCACTGAGACACACTGACTGAGCAATACATTTTTAAAAACTTATTATGACACTAATTTATCTTGGAGTCACTTTGAGTTAAGATTTTTCCTCCTTAGTAACAAAGCAAGAGGTCCAAAATTACTGTGTGATTCCCAACCATCAACAAGCACTGTGTTACAATAGTAGGTCTTATCTGAGGCTTCACTTTCCACAGCTTGTTATTCATGGTTAACCATGGCCTGAAAATATTACATGAAAAATTCCAGAAGTAAACAATCATAAGTTTTAAATTGCGCAGCCTGCTGAGTAGTGTGATGAAATCCCACACCATGCTGCTCCACCCCATCTTGGATGTGAATCACCCCTTTGTCCAGTGTACCCACACTGTGTAAGTTGCTTGTCCAATAGCCCCTTAATAGCCTTCTTAGTTATCAGATCAATGGTCACAGTATCACAGAGTCACAGTGTTTAAATAATTGTTGTCTTACTTAATAATGGACCCGAAGCACAAGAGTAGTCATGCTGACAATTTGGATGTGCTAAAAAGAAGCCCTATAGTGCTTCCTTTAAGTGAAAAGGTGAAAGTTCTTCACTTTTTAAGGGAAGAAAAAAATCCTATATTGAGGTAGCTAATTTCGATGGTAAGAAGCAATCCTCTATCCATGAAATTGTGAAGCAGGAAAAATAAATTTGTGATAGTTTTGCTGTCATAACTCAAACTGCGGAGCATGAGAAGTGCTTAGTTAGGATGGAAAAAGCATAACATTTATAGATAGAAGACATCAACAGAAAAACCCTGTATAGGATTTAGTACTACTGGTGGTTTTAGGCCAATGGGTTCTTGGAACATATCCCCCACAGGTAAGAGAGAACAACTGTATTTAATTTACTTTATAATGGTTCATCATCGTAGAATTGAAACAAAATTGTTAACAATAAATTATTACATTCCTATTTTCTCAACACAATATTTTAAAAATAAGCTTGTTTGAAATATCATAGTTACAAATAAATTGTATAGAAATCAAGTAATTCCTATTTAAGCAGTAGCTTTCATTCTAAAAAAAAATAGTACAATAAGCAAGCTCAGGTTTAAATGAATATGTAATGGAATGAGAAGTGTATCTGTAAATACCCACCCTAACAACATCATTAAAAATACTGTGATTTTGCCGGAACCGGTTTGGCTCAGTGGATAGAGCGTCGGCCTGCGGACTGAAGGGTCCCAGGTTCGATTCCGGTCAAGGGCATGTACTTGGGTTGCGGGCACATCCCCAGTGGGGGATGTGCGGGAGGCAGCTGATCGATGTTTCTCTCTCATCGATGTTTCTAGCTCTCTATCTCTCTCCCTTCCTCTCTGTAAAAAATCAATAAAATATATTTAAAAAATAAATACCCACCCTAACAACATCATTAAAAATACTGTGATTTCATAAGTGCAAAAAAAAAAAAAAAAAAACAAAAAAACAAAAAACAAAGAAACAAAACCTAATATTGTTCTTAGTTTTTTTGTTATTTGATTTTTTACAAAGTGCCACTCCATTGGTATTAGTAAGTATTATCTGGGCACAACTAGACCATATTTATTGTTACTTTTTATGTGGTTAAACTGCTGCCAGTGGAAGTGGGCTTCCTGGGGTGCCATTGGGATAAGAATTTCAGGAGGCCCCCAATGGAGGATGAGTTATTGGGGAAAGTTTTATTTCTGTGGATATTAAACCCCTAAGTTCCCAAGGTTC
This sequence comes from Myotis lucifugus, assembly GCF_000147115.1. Classification (NCBI taxonomy): domain Eukaryota; kingdom Metazoa; phylum Chordata; class Mammalia; order Chiroptera; family Vespertilionidae; genus Myotis; species Myotis lucifugus. The sequence goes on along the minus strand of NW_005871099.1, from coordinate 1,693,255 downwards.
CATCTCTCTCTGTCATACCAAGGAAGAAGTTCCCTTTCATCTTCAGATGAACTAGAACTAGATCATTGCCCAGAGTTTCTGCTTTAATTTTGTACAGTCCAGTCTGGCATCTGGCTAGGTGAGCTTGTGTCCCCAGCTGCAGTCCATTGTGTGTGGGGTGCACTTGGCCGTAGACCGTGTGGTTTCTAGGGCCACATGGCTATGAAGGGAGCATGGGCGAGTGCAAGGAAGCAGGAGCAAAGCCAGAGGAGCAAGAGAGAGCTTTCCTTTGTCTTTGGATTATGTATTCCCAAATTTTTGTAGGAATACCCCTCTAGCCAATGATCTTTGTTCCCAGGTTAGACTGACAGAAAAGCACTTTCCCTACATCACCCAGTCTTTACTGTACATCAAGCATGTCAAACTCACGGCCCACAATGAATATTTTTGCGGGCCTAGCCAATATAACGATATGTAAGAGATGTTTTATTTTTATTTATTTATTTTTTTAAATATATTTTATTGATCTTTTACAGAGAGGAAGGGAGAGGGATAGAGAGTTAGAAACATCGATGAGAGAGGAACATCGATCAGCTGCCTCCTGCACACTCCCCACTGGGGATGTGCCCGCAACCAAGGTACCTGCCCTTGACTGGAATCGAACCCGGGACCCTTGAGTCCGCAGGCTGACGCTCTATCCGCTGAGCCAAACCAGTCAGGGTGAGTAAGAGATGTTTTAATATAAATTTCATAACTTAATTTTTACAATATGCTGTTATACATAATTATTAATAATGAACTACAACGTTCGCTAATGACTGATTACTATAATTGTGTTGTATTCATTTCCGTTAAGCACAGGTGCACTATTTCTCTCCACTAATACTCGCAGCAAATATTTTAGCAGCTGATTGCCACGTCAATAGTCTTGGACCGACTTGTTTGGTGTGTGCAAAAGGAAATATTTCACTTTGGAGAACAAGAAAAATATGTTTATTTGCATTATGCATATTAATTTGTGCAGTTATTCAGTGTCTGGTAAGTTAATGTTCAAGAAAAAATGTTAATTTTTATTAAAATGTTCTATTATTTTATGTTAACAATTATTTATTTCAGTCCTTTGTATTCAGCATGTCTCTATTGAAATAAACCTACGTTTCTATGAAAATTGAAGCTTTTCTTTTTTTGTGGCCCACATACTAGTAAACTTAAACCTTATTTACTTGGCCCGTGTTAGCCTTTGAGCTTGACATGCTTGCTATACATGCACCCATCTCCCCCTTTTTTGGATCCCTTCCCCCAGTGATTTGCAGGGAAAAGACAGGTGGCTCCTTGGGGAGTGTACAGTTGCAGCTTCCTGGTGAAGCTGCCCAGATGACCATGCTTAAAATGCCTGGCCTCCCCTTTGCTCCTTTCCTATTATTAATATAAGCTAGCTAATTACCATGGTAACAAAACCACTAATGGAATAAACACATTTTGAAAAATAAACTGAATAATGTGTGTTTGTTCTTGAAGTACTGATTTCATTAGCGGTTGACATCTTTTTTAAAAAATTTGTTTTAAGGTTATAATTAAAAACACACTTATATAATCAAACACTGCCTAGAATATTGCGCAATTAAAAAAAATAAATTTGCCCTGACTGGTTTGGCTCAGTGGATAAAGCATCAGCATGCGAACTCAAGGGTCCCAGGTTCGAATCTGGTCAAGGGCATGTACCTTGGTTGTGGGCACATCCCCAGTGGGGGGTGTGCAGGAGGCAGCTGATCGATGTTCCTCTCCCATCGATGTTTCTAACTCTCTATCCCTCTCCCTTCCTCTCTGTAAGAAATCAATAAAATATATTAAAAAAATAAAAATAAATAAATACATAAATAAATAAATTCTCAGGAATTCTTTCCCTATGCCACCATGCACTGCATTTGCATTTGGGTTATTAATAATATTCGTAACTCATATGAGCATAGTAGTTTAGGGCAAACTTGTTCTTTGGCTGAGTCATTTCAATGTCAGTTTTGGCATCCTATTGCATCAAACAGCAGAATATGCATTTTGATATCTTAAAAACAAATCAACAGAATTTAAAAAAGAACAGACAAGAAAGAACTAGACAGGCTGCCAAACAGTCAGATGCCAGGAATTTTTGTCAGCAATTCATCTCCCTCCTTTCCCAGGAAAAAAAAAATAGCCAGGAGGAGGGACATTATTTTTTTAAGCACTTTTCAGTACCTGAAGTTATACTAGCAATTCTTGTTAAAGTTAATAATAAAATCTATTATATTCCCTAGAAGAATCTTAGATGTTCTGTTCTTGAATCTCTCTTATGCCATTTAATTAGAGCCAATGAGGCTACAGTAATAGATGGCTCTCTCCTGGGGGAAGTTTGTGTGGAATTTGAGATGATAATTCCTCATTTCCAAGTAGGTGATGCAAAGCAATGCTATGTTACCAGAGAACCAGGAACTATGGTACTGTTGTCCTTTATCCTACTTAAACAACATTCACATTTCCTGTTTCTTCCTATAAGCCATGAATAATATTGTGCCCTTGAACTAATATGCTGTGCATATTGTTTCACTACTATTTATGTTCTGTTACTATTCAATTTCTACAGTCATATGAAAACATCCTAGTAGAATGGTCGGCATCATTTTCCTATGTTTAAGCCAATTCATTGTACAGATTCTTCCTTATTTATAGGAAAAGGTATTCAGCGATTTATATTGCCCTCCAGTTTACCCCAACACAACTTGCAAGTATGATTTCTTGGGGGGTGGAGAGTAGAGGAGATAAGTTTTCACCTTAAATTTACTCACTTTAAAAAATTATCTTAAAAGAAATAGAAAAAAGGAAAAATGTTGATTAAAATGACAATCTATGTTTTTTTCCAACAAGTAGTGCTATAAAAACATTAACATCCCTTTGCATTACTTATGAGGTAGTGCCTTTTTGGAATTATTAAATTCCTGAGTTGATCCTATATGTTACATATTAACTCTGTAAAAGAAGCATCACAGTTTTTTAAAGTATCCACAATTATGGCAGACTTTATGGTCTCTGTAGAGATTAAGATGTGGAAATTCAGTCTGAGTGGTTAGAGTCACTGAAGTGCCACTTTCATACAGATGGCTGCAAATAACGCCCGTGGCCTCTCCTCAAAGGGTTACATCTCTTTCATGTTTAATGTGTTTCAAGTCTCCAAAGTTATTTCATCCTTTTCTAAATATAAGAGCTTATGACCTAAGCCTGAGCAAGATTAAGAAAGTAAATCTAGACAGAAATAAATATTTCAATGTCTTTTAATATAAAAAGTAATTGTAAACCTAGCCGATTTGGCTCAGTGGATAGAGCGTTGGCCTGCAGATGGAAGGGTCCCAGGTTCAATTCCAGTCAAGGGCATATACCTTGGTTGCAGGCTCAACCTCAGGTCCTGGTAGGGGTGGCTGGGCGAGGCAACTAATTAATGTGTCCTTCTCACATTGATGTTTCAGTCTCTCTGTCTCTCCCCCTCCCTTCTACTCTCTCTAAAAATCAATAGAAAAATATTCTCTGGTGAGGATTAACAAAAAACAAATAACAACAACAAAAAGTAATTGTAGACTTAGTGTTAGTGGCTGTTGTGATTTTTAAAATTTATTGTAATAGATATTCTTACCTTTTGAACAGTATAAATCCTCCTAATACTCCCTCCCCCACAAAATTAGTCACACTGCATATATTCCTGTAACTAGGTAGGCCATTTACAGAGGCTATTGGCAAAATATATATTTCCTTTGACCCAGAATTTTCACACCTAAGAATGAACATAAAGGAATTAAGTGAGTGCAGTAAGTAATTTAGATTCAAAGCAATAGTTACAGGAATGTATTATCACAGTATTATTCATGATAGGACAAAGTTAGCAACAGCCTAAATGTGAATAATGGTTCAATAATCAGTGAAGTATTATTTGGTCACTAAAATGATGCTGTATATAATTATTTACATGGAAAGACCTTCTTGTAGCATCAAGCAAATAAAACATTATAAAGGAGTATGTGAAGTATAATCTTACCTTTTGTAAAATATATACATAAATATAAGGATTTCTGGAAAGAGATAAAATTAATTAAAAGCTAATAAATATGTCTGATATTAGAGATAGAAACCTCTGTTATAAACTTAGATATTGTATACTTTAGCCTTTTTGTAAATTATTTTTTTTTTTGAAGGAGAAATGCTTGGTAGTTAAATGCAAAGTGCTTAACTTCTATCAAATATTAAGGTTAAAGAAAAACATTTATACGTGTTCATGAGCCACAGCCTTTCCATTTCACTAATGGGAAAGATTGCATGACACCAGTAGAAAGACTGCAGATAAATGGGGCTTTAAGCAAGCACTTCTTAGCATGTAAAGTGTAACAAATAAAATTAGAAACTCAGCAAAGAGATCATGTAAATCATTGAAAACTTCCTCACTTTGAATTTGTTCATTTGATTAAGCAACTGTTTGCCAAGATCTATTAAAAGAAACAATGAAAAGAATGTTGACGCTACGGTCAGCTCAAACAATACCTCTTTCTCAGTTTTGCTCCATTAACCGTGCTTTCCTTATTAAACATAGAAAGCTGTATTTGGAATGGCCTTAAATTTTGTCATGCCAATCAAACTGAATTGTGAAGAAAAATATTTTTGAAATATTTTTTAAAAGATGGAAATGAACCCTTGCAGATTATCCTCCTCTGTGTGGAATGAAGAGTAGCTGATCCCCAAGACCTGAAGAGGCAGGAAAGCCAGAGGGCCCTAGGAAAGGGGGGATCATGGTGGGACGGGTAGGCTGTCATCCTTGTTTCAAATGGGGCTCATCATGCCAAGGGCTCATGTGTCACTGGTTCTCCAAGTGCTGAGAGCGGGCAGGATGTGGCACCAAGCCCCTCCAATACTATATCCTGATGTAAAAAGAAAGAAACTACCTCATTCCTCAGGTGTCCCTCCTCTGTTGTGCAATTGTACCCCTCCCACTAGGATAATCATGCCCCTCCTAACTGGGAGCCCCCTTTTCTTTCCTCTAACCCAGTGGTTCTCAACCTTCCTAATGTCGCGGCCATTTAATACAGTTCCTCATGTTGTGGTGACCCCCAACCATAAAATTATTTTCGTTGCTACTTCATAACTGTAATTTTGCTACTGTTATGAATCATAATGTAAATATCTGATATGCTATATGTGTTTTCCGATGGTCGCGACCCACAGGTTGAGAACTCCTGCTCTAACCCTTACTAACACCCAGCCACCTGCCTAGGCTGTCCCCTCCCCCCACCCTTGTGGCCAGCACAGCTAGTTTTATAAAATACTAGGTTGCTACACAGTCATTTTTTTTTCTTAAATAGGCCTAGCATTGTTGATTCTATTTAATGGACACAATATAATGTTAGAGATTTTTAAGTAATTAAATTTGCAGACTATGCAAGGAAAAAAATGAAAAAAAAAAAAAAGAAGGAAGGAAGGAAGGAACCCTTGCCTGGCCAGTGTGGCTCAGTTGGAGGGAGTGTCATCCCATACACCGAAAGGTCATGGGTTTGATGTGGTTTCCATCTCTGGTCAGGGTGCTTATGGAGGCAACCAATGGATGTTTCTCTCTCTCTCTCTCTCTCTCTCTCTCTCTCTCTCTCTCTCTCTCTTCCTCTAGATCAGTGGTTCTCAACCTTCCTAATGCCACGACCCTTTAATACAATTCCTCATGTTGTGGTGACCCCCAATTTCACTGTTACAAATTGAACATAATTAAAGCATAGTGATTAATCACAAAAACAATGTAATTATATATGTGTTTTCCGATGGTCTTAGGCGACCCCTGTGAAAGGGTTGTTCAACCCCCAAAGGGGTCGTGACCCACAGGTTGAGAGCCGCTGCTCTAGATGATAGATAGATAGATAGATAGATAGATAGATAGATAGATAGATAGATAATAGATAAAAGAAAGGAGAAAAGAATGAATTTTTGCCATTTGTGACTACATGGATAGACCTTGAGGACATTATGCTAAGTGAAATAAGTCTAAAAAGACAAATACTGTATGACCTCAGTTATTTTTGGAATCTAAAACAAATGAGCTCATAGAAACAGAGAACAGATTGGTGTTTGCCAGAGGTGGGTGGGTGTGGGTCGTGGCGAAAATGGTCAAAATGTACAAACTCCCAGTAATAAAATAAGTAATGTACAGGATAGTGCCTAGTTAATGATAACATAATGTATATTTGAAGGTTGTTAAGAGAGATCTTAATAGTTCTCATCAAACGAGAAAAAAATGTAGCTATGTATGGTGATTGATGTTAACTAAACTTACTGTGGTGATCATTTCACATACAGAAAAATATAGAATTATTATGTTGTGCACTTGAAATTAATATATAGTTATATGTTAATTATATTTCAATAATAAAAAAAGGAGGCAGAAGGCAGAATTGTTATTCTTACGATGGGACCATAGAACTTATGCCAATTTCCACAAACCTGTTCCATGGATATCCCAAGCCTACACTGTGTGAACACTGAATTCTTAACTAGTACAGCCTGAACAAATAAATGAACTTTGGGAGTTTGGTGAATCATTGTAGCCCATGTGGAAGTATTAGTACCTGGAATTTAAGTTAAAAAAAATAAAGTCTAAAATACTAAGCTCACATGAAAAATTGTTTCTACCATTAGCATTCTTTTGTATATAAAATACTTGTTATAACTGTTGCCTGCATGCTTGTGGGTAGAAAAAAATAACTTATGATATAAGCAGGAGAAATAATAATTATAATAAACAGATATGGTTGCTTTCCTCATTTCAGAAGTTGCCATTATTTCAAAGCATTGAAGTAAGTCTTTCTTTGGGGTAAGATATATGGGGAGAGCATTTAATATCGCTGTGATAGTCAAGAGTTGACAATTTTGGATGACAAGCACCTTATTCTTATATATATATGGTATAAACAAAGAAATGAGCAAAATTTGATGTGAGCCTAATGGATACCATTTTCATTTTATTTTATCCCCACACCTGTATAAAACATTGTTCTAGTTCAAGGTATTGGTGTGAATATTCAGTTCTCACTCAAGCCACCTGGGAATGTTAAGATTAATAATGCATGTCAAAAAAGAAAAGCAAACATTATGGATTCAGGTGTGAATATGTTGGCCTTGTTTTTAGCTTTAGTTCAATATTTTTCTTCTCTCTGTCAATCAATTTTTTTTTTTACAGGAAGCAATCTTTATTCCATTGGTGAGATGAGTTTCTAATTTTTTTTACTATAAGCAAAATAGTGCCATTAAGAAAACCCCATTTTTGTGGGTGCTTTTTGAAAAGAAATAGTTTAATTTTAAAAAAAAATAGAAGCACTCATGCTTAATGTGTCACCCTTGACCTGCCATCAAAATCTCAGATTTGTCTTTAAAGGAGGGATTTTGCTCTGTTCCACAGTGTTTATGACCAAAGAATATATTTGCTTCCTTTGTCACTGCTGTGGGGTTATCACGTGCAACTGGCTTAAACAAATGGAAAGTTCATTATCATCACATACTTATCTCTGAGCCCAGATGAGAAACACAACAATTGGACTATAAATGTCATCGTTAGCTTGATTTTATATCTATGCACATACATTAAATGTGTGGTTAGTGTACATATTTGGGAATAAGTCAAAAAATAATCTTCTAGCATCTTTAATAACTCTTACTTAAGCAAAATATGGTATAAAGAAGTAATGTGATCCAGAACTCTGAGTAATCCCAGCCACAGTTCACTGGGATTTTCAGTAGTTCCTGAAGCCTATGAATGTTTCTAGGTTTTCTTTGAGTTCCTCTGAAAACAGGTCTGTCCTTGAGGTGTCAGATTAACACTCCACTCAGAAGACAAATTGTTCGTGGGCACACTGGACATATGAGAGCCATTAGATAGTGTGCTCCACATTCTTGAAAAATGAAAAATTCGACGCAACATAACATTTTATAAATGCAAGATGTTTATTATTATAGTACCAGCAATACATGTTTAGAAACTGGAGTGGGTTCACTGTGGTTCTGACTAGGAACATATGCCTATCGAGTTCACTGGAAGCGGAGCCATTGATTTTTGGCATTAAATAAAGGGCCTGGAAGCTATTATGCATTTAGGCTTCTATGAGTATTTAATTATATCAATAGGAGAACACAATTTCTGTTGTGTGCATAGTGATGAATGTCTCCATTTATTCATGTTACTATGCATGATAGATGAGTTTAAACCAGATGCTGTAACTTTCTTGCAATCTGACCAAATTAGTTAAATCATATATATATATATTTATATATATATATATATATATATATATATATATTTAATTTAGAGGATACCCTATTGAACATCATTGAGGAAACCTTGCCCATGGCATCTCTTCATAGATTTCCCTCAAGATAATGTATAAAATTTTAAAATAAAATAAAAAACACTGTGTGTTATCATTTCCACTTCTTGATATAAAGTGATAAATGCTATTATATTGCTCTTAACCTTATGCACTTACCCAGGTCTGTGATATTTCTACTTGCAATGAAGCCTGCTTGCATATGTGATTGCTACTGTTTATTTTGTATTTGCTACTGCTCAAACATTATCCAATGATACAGTACAAAGCCTGTTGTCTGGCAGCATTCCTTCCATGTGGCTGCATTGGAGATACAGACCCAAGCCCTCTTCACTGCTTGATTGGATATGCCTTTCCATATAGAGTAAAACATTTTTTTCAAAAAATCCATTTCTTGTGTAAATAAAAGCAATAGATTTTATATTAACAAACACTTTGCCCAGCACTTAGAACACTGGAACAATAAATGACTTGCATGTCCCCAGGACATAAAAAAATAAATAGCTCATGAATAAATGAATGAGCTGATGAAAGGCTCCAAACAAATGGGGGGAAAAGTTAAAAATGGCACAATGTTCAAAAGTAAAATGAAATTCTGTTTACCGGTAAAGATGACATAGTTTAGAATTCCAGAATGGCCCCTACACAAATGCTTATTCCAAGTCTTCAAAAAATCAAGAGATTTTTAAAAAGTTAAATGCTTTTGGAATTTAGAAAATTTTCTTGCTACTTTCTCTGTCCTCTTGGTTTGAGTCTATTATAGACCAATGTTTAATGAACTTCAGTTCTACAACTGTACTGAGTTCCAAGTCTTTTCATAAAGAAGAGCAAGTTCAGAAGCACAGTTTTCAGATCACCAGGTAGTATTATTGGCTTGTGATAACCAAATGTCTGCAAATCTGATTAAAAATGGTCACTTTTTAAAGTAAACTGAAGTGAGAATTTAATAGCAATTTACTCATTCAAGACTTCTAATTTTTGTATCATATTCTCAAATAGACTTAGTAAATGGTTTATAGTTGTACAAAATGAAGAATATCAGGAAAGACCTAAGACATAATATGACTTTTGGCTACCATATACAAATAAATTAAAGATTTATGTAATTCAAATGTTGAGGTAGGCCCAGATTACATATATATAATAAGATACCTTACCTCTGTGAATATATATATAATTAATGTGTTTCCAATGAGTTTGTTGCATGTGCACAAAGAAGTCTATAAATCTTAGATGAAATAAAACATCGGTGACAACAGTATGGAATATTTTTTAAAGTGTTAAATGCTTATATGAGCAGACACCAAATGTCACAAACTTCACTTTGTATTTGGAATATTGTACTGATAGTTCAGATAACAGTTTATTGTAGAATAAAATCCATGTAACATGAAGTAATATGCCCTTTCAAAACAACTTCACCTTATTTACTGAAATGTTATTTTAATATTTTATTTTTTATTATTATAATTTATTAAAATCAAGTAATTATCAAAAGATGCCTTTGATTAACATAGAATAAAAAAAGAAAAATGTAAAAGCTTCACAAAGATACCTTATCTCTGTGAATATGTAATTATGAGGCACCATCACAATTGTAAAGTATATACATGTTTACTTAGCAAAAATGAAAGATTCTCTCTCCCATAACTATTCTGCACTGTTGGGATCTTCTGTCTCCAGTGGTCAGTTTACAAAGCATGGTCCTATTTTAACTGTAACTTATTTTTTACAATGTTTTATTGGCTTCAAACTTAAATCATAATTATACTGATTACATTTCAAGGTGGTTATCATCTAATTACATTGGGGAAGGTGGGTGGGTATTGGGTCTTTGAATATGAAGAGAAGAGGAAAGAGAGGGAAGGTAAATTAATATCATGAGAAATATACAAATCTCAGTTTTATCTTGGTGGCCTCCTGATTATAGCTGTAAGGACACCTTTAACTGTGATGGGTTTCTCAATCCCTAGAGAACATACCCTCTTTGATCTGATTACCTCTTTTGTGTTCCCATACCCACCTTTTGTCTGTTGCAAGAACAAAATAGCTGTGTTGATAAATGTTTCTCTACTTTGTGTTCATGTTGGAATATTCCGGAGAGCCTTAAAAAGGACAGAATCTGGGTCCTATCCCAATAAATTCTGCTATAATTGGCATGGGGGTGGGCACTCTCCTGTTAGCCAAGGCTGAAAACTACCGATTTGTGTGTTCTTCTGGGCATATTTCTCTGAAAACCATACAAAAGAGAAATAGGAAGACTTATATTGGAAATGTTACCTGATGTCTGTACATGTAAACTACGTTTTAAGATTTTAGACACATAAACTGCAACATACTCCTTCACACATTCATTTTTTCATTCAAGCATGAGTTGAGGCACCACTGACACACACTGCTGTTGGCACCAAAACACATAAAATGAGACTCTCCTTCAAGGATGTGTGTGGAGAGTACTGAAGGCAATGCATAAACACGCCCTCACTACACATCGCCTAAGAACAATAACGGAGGTGTTGACACAATACAGGGGTTCTAGTCAGGGAAGGCTGTATGTAGTCAATAAATACTTCACAGATGCTAAAGCAGTTTGAGTAGTTCTTTGAGGAGAAGTTTGGAAACTGGGACCTCAGCGGTTGATGCTGACTTCTCAGAAAAGGGAAATATTGATAACATGTGCAAAAGAATGAGGTTTGAAATACTCATAATTTCAGGGTTAACCAATTGTGGACTAATGTGCATGTGTGTTTATGTGTGTGTGTGTTTATGTGTGTGTTGAATCCTTTTGAGATTAAAAAAAAAAATTTGGACCTCCCAGTTTGCCTGGTTCCTAAGGGCTTATCAGTGTAATATTTTTGACATAGAAGATTGAAAGTGTGGATAAATAAATGAACAAATAAATAAGTAAAGCACATGAATTTTACCTATATTGTCTCTTGAACTGTTTCATTGGCCTGTTAGTTAGACATGGCAGGAACCATTGGTGGGATTTAGCATTCTATTTAAGTTTATATTTTATCCAAAAGTCTGGATTATTACTAGTCAATGGGTAATACTACTAGTCATTATCAACTAGTCATTTTGCTATACCCACATATACCTTATTTTTTGTGGATTTTGATGGATGATCTATTTATTCTATTTACATTTTATTATTCTAGACTTCATTATAGGAAATATCTGTGTTGGAATAAAACCAACATAGATTCAGAATTCAGATTTAGCAATAGCAATGTATTCCTCATTTCTAAAATAAGTATAATCATATAATTTAGATAACTACTGAATGAAGTGAAAATCAATGATGTTTATAAAGTCCCCAGCAATATGAATACTATAAATTATACTCCATCATTGAATAGGCTATCAAAAAATCCCTTCTGGAAAGTAATTCGTATCTGTCTTCTGCAAGTACTGAATGGGTACAATTCTGTTGTGCGCATTTAATATCACTTATCATTAGGAAACTGGTAAAAAGAAAAAGCACGTCTGATCATTTTAAATGGCAAGGTAGTTATCAAAACTGAAATTCAAAATTAATCTTAAAAGTTATATCAGTGAAAGAAATCATGACATCTGCATATTTATTCTTGTATTTTTCTACTGTAATGATGTTAGTAAAAATTAAAATTCTGAATCTACTATAACAGAATCAATGATAAATTTACATGTGTGAGTCAGAGACAATTGAGGGAGTTCATAACATTTTTAAAGTTTAACAAAAAATAGAAAAATAAAAAAATGGAAATGGTAAGCCTTTTTACTTAATGTCAAAACATGAAAAATATCGGTGTTCAAATTTTTAAAAATATCCGTAGAGGTAGCACGAAAAGTGTAAAAAGAAGGTACTTTTGCCATTGTTGTAAGCATAAGCCCATGTGAGAAAAAGTGAGTGAAACAGAAGGCAAAGGGGAGTAACAAAAGTAGGTCATTATTAATGGGTGAGAAACCAAATGATGACTATTCTAAAATACCACATAATTATTAATTGAATTATTAAATGGCCTAATTATTGTAATAATTTTTACATCTATTTTGTCCCTTGGTATATTTTTCCTGCCCTGAATAACAGTACTCGGACACTGATTAAAGATATTAATAAAAGAAAAAAAAGGGTCAAAACAAATGAAATCCTTTTCTTTAGTAATCATTCCTTCCAGGGTATTCTAGGAATTCAGTTATCTCATTTTAGTTATTGTTTATGGTCCTCAGGCAAGAGAAAAGTTTTCTTTTTAAAAGTTTATGGTAGAAGAAAATCAAGTATGGTTTTCAACAGACTTCTTTTTCTCTCCAATTTTTTTTTAAATCTTGTATTGTTGAGAGTATTACAGATGTCCCCCAACCTACCCCCATTGTTGCCCTCTTCCAACCTATTGTCTGTGTCCATAGATAATGCATATATGCATATGCTCTTTGGTTAATCTCTTCCCATCCCCTCCCTTTCACCTTTTCTCTCAGATTCATCAATCTGTTCCATGTGCCCATCCCTATGGTTCGATTGTATTCATCAGTTTATTTTGTTCATTATATTTCTTTTTTTAATTGTTTTTCTTTATTGATTAAGGTATTACATATGTAACCTTATTCCCCCATTGCCCTCCCCCCCACCCTCCCACTCATGCCTTCACCCCCCTGTTGTCTGTGTCCATTGGTTAGGCTTATATGCATGAATACAAGTCCTT
>NW_005871099.1:1485755-1680122 GCF_000147115.1 Myotis lucifugus | reverse complement strand
AGCCCCACTCTCACCTACCTTTCCTCTGAGGTTGACAGTCTGATTGATGCTTCTCTATCTCTGGATCTGTTTTTATTCATCAGTTTATGTTGTTCATTATATTCCACAAATGAATGAGATCATGTCAATTTACCATAGCTAAGATTTGGAAACAGCCTAAGTGCCCATTAGCAGATGAGTGGATTAAAACACTGTGGTACATCTACACATCTACTATGCTGCTGTAAAAAAGAAGGAATTCTTATCATTTGCAACAGCATGGATGGAACTGGAGAGCATCATTATATTTCTTGTTCATTTATTTTGGTTTTTAGATTCAATTGTTAATAGATATGTGTTTATTGGCATTTTATTGTTCATATTTTTATCCCTTCTTCTTCTTCTTCTTCTTTTCCTCCCCCTCCTCCTTCTCCTCCTCCTCCTCCTTCTCCTCCTCCTCCTCCTCCCCCTCCTCCTCCTCCTTCTTCTCCTTCTTCTTCTTCTTCTTCTTCTTCTTCTTCTTCTTCTTCTTCTTCTTCTTCTTCTTCTTCCTCTTCTTCTTCTTCTTCTTCTTCTTCTTCTTCTTCTTCTTCTTCTTCTTCTTCTTCTTCTTCTTCTTCTTCTTCTTCTTCTCCTTCTTCTTCTTCTTCTTCTTCTTCTTCTTCTTCTTCTTCTTCTTCTTCTTCTTCTTCTTCTTCTTCTTCTTTTTCTTCTTCTTCTTCTTCTTCTTCTTCTTCTTCTTCTTCTTCTTCTTCTTCTTCTTCTTCTCCTTCTTCTTCTTCTTTCTTTTCCTTCTTCTTCAAGAAGACCCTTCAACATTTTATGTAACACAGGTTTGGTGGTGATAAACTCCAGTTTTTCCTATCTATGAAGCTCTTTATGTATGTGACCTTCAATTCTAAATGATAGCTTTGCTGGGTACATTAATCTTGGTTGTACTCCACCTGAGGGGAGTACTTGCTATTCATCACTTTGAATATTTGCTCTCTTTGGGCCTGCAAATTTTCTGTTGAGAAATTAGCTGACAGTCGTATGGGCACTCCCTTGTAGATAACTAACTGCTTTTGTCTTGTTGCTTTTTAACATTCTCATTCTCTCTTTGTCTTTAACATTTGGCATTTAAATTATTATGTGTCTTTGTGTGGGCCTCTTTGGGTTCATCTCTGAGATTCCTGGATTTGAATGTCTATTTCTTTCACCAGGTAGGGGAAATTTTCTGTTATTATTTTCTTCAAATAGGTTTTCAATTTCTCACTCCTTCTCTTCTTCTGGCACTTCCATGATGCAAATGTTGGTACACTTGAAGTTGTCTCAGAGGCTCCTTACACTATCTTCATATTTTTGGATTCTTATTTTCTTTTTGCTCTTCTGATTGAGTGTTTTGTGCTTCCTTATATTACTGATTTCATTTTCAGTATCCTCTACTCTACTGTTGATTCCCTGTAAATTATGGCTCAACTATAACAGGACAGTGCACATAGCCCACACAGGGACATTCCTAGAGTGCCCAACTCAGATGACTAGGCCCTACAGGACACCTACTACACAAGGCCACTCTATCAATTCCAGGAGACACAGCAGCTCTACTGAATACATAGAATCAAGCACAAGGAAGCAGCCAAAATGTGGAGACAAAGAAACGTCACAAATAAAAGAACAGAAGAAATCTTCAGAAAGAGAACTAAATGAAATGGAAGCAAGCAAATAACTAGATACAGAGTTCAAAACAATTGTTATAAAGATGCTCAAGGAACTTAATGAGAGCTTCAAGGAACTTAGTGAGAATTTCAAGAAAATTAGTGAGAACATCAAAGACATTAAAAAGGACCAGTCAAAAATGAAGGATACACTAATTGAAATGAAGAAAAAATTATAGGGAATCAACCATAGAGTAGAGATGCTGAGAATCATACTTCTTAATATTACTAGCTATTTAAGTATTAGCATGGGTGCCTCCAAAGCATGAATTCAACAGATCCACTATTATAACCTAAATTTCATGTTTAAAATTTTGTCACTTCATTGTTTGTTTATGTTATAATGAAATATTGGCATTTTAAATAGCTCTGACACCTTATTTCTGATCAAATAAATATTCTTAATTAGGTTCCATCCTGTAATTCCATTACTTCAATAAGAGTGATTAATACTAAAAATCATGGAAATAAAAATAATATTTGTTATAGTAGTAGTAGCAGGAGGAGAAGAAGGAAAAGGAGGAGAAGATGTAATAGCAGTGGTGACTAACAATATTTGTTTGCAAAATTCTAGATTCTATCCTATTTCAAATGTATCATTTAATCCTTTGAATATATTCCCATTTTAAATATGATGTTACTAGAGTTGGAAATATTACATAACTCACCCAATATTGCCTAGCAAGTAAATGGTAATGTCTATTTGGATATTAATACAGTTTCATATATATATATATATATATATATATATATATATACACATACTATTTTTGCCCTTTTTGAGTCTATAATTTAGGGTAATTAATCACTCTATTGGTAAAAAAAAAAAGTACCTCTTCTTGAGAACTATATTGACTATTTTTTTTTCCTGTTAGTGTATGATCCATGTATCCTGGCCCTCTCTAGACTACACAAAATCATCCTTTTTTTTTTTTTTTTAACTATGGTATTTCAAGGTAGTACTCCACCTGAGGGGAGTTTACATCTGCTCTCCTGTATCCAAAATATCAACATTGGCTTTCTTTGTCACTGCCTAATGAATGGAACTCAGGAGGGCTGAGTAATGAAGCATTCTACAAGGTAATGAAGCATTCTACAAGGAATTCATCATGTGCTTACTACCCCAGGAAAGGACTGCCTGTGCATACTTCTATGCTGTACTGCTAATGCTATTGCAGAAGACTATGCTGTTGGTGATTGCCTTGTCAAGTTCATGGTCAAAGGCCACATCATAGTGTGTGGGAGTGGAATTTTCCAACTGTCTATTACTCTAGGAGAGATCAATTAAGTCAGAATACTACAGGTCTCTGAATTGAGGCCAGAAGGGATTATTCTGACTGGATTCAGTAAGAGGCTGTGCCTGTACTTTGAGTTACATAGAGTCCTGCAGGGTGGGCCGGCATAAATAACCAGAAAAATAGACCAGAAGTGGTGATAGGAGTGAGTGGTAATACCCAGAGTCAACATTTAATCAGAGGGGGAAGCTCAATAAATCAATGTTGCTTGAGACTGTTTACTGAAGAGATTACTGAGTAGCCTTTCCATCAAATGCTGGGTGTGGTCTAATCGACCCTCCAGAGATTATCTGATTCTATAGGGTGTGACTTTCTATTGACTAGGCTGTTTTACAGCGCTGTGAGGGTGAGGTTAACTGGTAGAAAACTGATAGCTCTGTAAACAATTCTTGCCTGAAAGAAACACAAATAATTCCTGTCCATAGCAACACAAATTAAATGTGTTTGAGCTGTAATTGTTCTGCACCAGGTAGAAAAGATAACTCCAAATGTGTTCTGTGAGGAATCACTAGAGTGAGAGGTGGCACGGCAGAGGTACATGTGGGCTATTTTGACACGTATGTTAGAGAGGCCATAACACAAGTGTCATATTGGGTAAAATACTTCTATCTGAGTACATTGGAGCAATTCTATGGCTCTCAGACCTTTCTGTTTCACTTGTCAATATAATTTCAAAAACTATTATTAATCTGTAGAGCATTACTAGCTTTTCTATTCTGGATAAATAAGAAGTGTAATATAAGATTAAAAACAACAGCAATATAACCTCTAAGTATAATCATTTCACAAAAGAGAGGACATTTTGCCCAGCCAGAATGGCTCAGTGATTGAGCATTGACCTATGAACCAGGAGGTCATGGTTTGATTCCTGGTCAGAGCACATGCCAGGTTTCGGGCTCAATACCCAGTGTGGGGCATGATGTAGGCAGCCAGTCAATGATTCTCCCTCCTCATTGATGTTTATTTCTCTTACCTTCCCTCCTCTCTGAAATCAATAAAAATGTATTTTAAAAAATGCTTTACAAGGAATGGACATTTTAACAACAACACAATATAGAAAGGTGTCTTAAAGAATATGGAAGTCATTGTAAGTGAAAATAATTTAGCTTTATAAAATTGTTTATATCATTTTTTAGTTTATATTTAGCTCTCACTCAAGAAGATTTCTTCCCAGACTGACTTCAAAGTACAGAATGAGTGGGGATACTGGAGTAGCCCTTATTTAACTTGCCAGCTTTATTGTCACCATAATTACCTGGTAGAAACTTATATCTTCAAGTAGTACATAGGTTTGTGTGACTTCCAAGTCTCCTTCTGGTTTTCATTTGCTTATAACCTTAAACCACTACTGAGTTTAAAGTGTTCAGCATAAAACCCAATTTGTGCTTTTATTCATTTACAACAGATGGGGTCAGAATGAAAAGGGGGAGCATATTACATCTTCCCATTTTTTTGTAGCCCGTTTATTAAAATCACTTGCATCATTTTTATAAGGATCAACTTTTTTCCTAAAATGTGATTCTTATAAAGGATACACACTTCATTTTAGAACCATTTAGTAAGTAGTAAACCTGTGCTCTCTATGTCTCTATTAAAAAGTTATGACCAAACTGACCAACCTTTATCTTAATCATAATACCTAAACCTAATAAATTTCCTAACATGCAGAAGTCCTAAACAAAGTGAATTCCCAATAACATATGCTGAAGTTACAACTGCTGACAATAAATGCTGCTAGCCCTAAAAGAACCAAGAGCCATTGTTTACCAAGGTGAGAAATGGGATAAGAAATAATTATTACTCTTCTTTTAGATTGAAGATATATTGTCTACCTCCCAAACTATTGGTACTTAAAATTCTTTTTAAAATTGTGCTTATGTGGATATCAATAATTATTACCTATTTTATATCTATATATATAAAAGCCTAAGTGATCATTACAACCAAATGACTGGACAACCAGACAACCAGCCAGCAGCTATGATGCGCACTGACCACCAGGGGTCAGATGCTCAATTCAAGTGTTGCCCCTGGTGGTCAGTGCGCTCCCACAGCCAACCTCCCACAGCTGGCCAAACCCCATCAGTCCTGATAGCCAGCCAGGCCAAGGGACCCCACCCATGCACAAATTCATACACTGGCCCTCTAGTATAGTGGAATATATATATATTATAATATATAATTAGGGTTATAATTCAGAAAGATTCAAAAAGAATGCCATGAAAGAGAAAGGTAAAACATTATAAGTATGAAACAAATCCGTTATAATAAAAAGGCAGTATGCAAATTGACCATCACACCCTCGCACAAGATGGCCACCCCTATGTGGTCAAAGATGGCTGCCCCCATGTGGTCACTAGACGGCCACCACAAGATGGCCGGCAGGGGAGGGCAGTTGTGGGTGATCATGCCAGCAGGGGAGGGCAGTTAGGGGTAACCGGGCCAGCAAGGGAGGGAAGTTGGGGGGGCCAGGCCAGCAGGAGAGGGCAGTTAGGGGCAACCAGGCTGGCAGGGGAGAGCAGTTAGGGGAGACCAGGCTGGCAGGGGAGGGCAGTTAGGGGCAACCGGGCTGGCAGGGGAGGGTTGTTGGGGATGACTAGGCCAGCAGGGAGCAGTTAGGCATCAATCAGGCTGGCAGGGGAGTGGTTAGGGGGTGATCAGGCTGGCAGACAGAAGTGGTTAGCAGTAATCAGACAGGCAGGCAGGTGAGTGGCTGGGAGCCAGATGTCCCAGATTGGAGAGGGTGCAGGCTGGGCTGATGGACAACCCCCAGTGCACAAATTTAATGCACCGGGCCTCTAGTTATAAATAATATCAATAAAAGAAAAATATTGAAAGAAAGAACTGTAGGAAAGGAAAGCCCCCATTCACTCTCCCCAGGAAAGTATGCTTTTCTTGGGATTTATGTCACTGGACCCTGTAAGATTCCCTCATATCTTCTCATACTTTGTCATTTAGCTTACAAAATACAGGGTAAATATAAGGTAATGTACAGTGTAATAGTAACAGTTGTGTAAAAAACTTTTAAAAAATCAATCGGCAATGATGGAAGACTTTTTACTACTGATGTAAAGATAAATATGTATTTTTTTTGTAAAGATAAGTACAGACAGAAATAAAATTTCATTTTTATCACTAGTTTTGCCCCATAGGAACAATTACATGACTAAAAGCAAGTATTGCTTTTAAGTGGAAAGTATACTTACTTCAGGAAAATCAGTCTTTGAATGAAGAGTGATTTGAGAAATTTTAGATATTTTAAATTATAAAAGAACAAGTGATAAAAACTTTAATTTTAAAACAGATTTATATTACTTTTTTAAAATGATCCTTGTAAAAAATACAGAGTACTAACATTCTCAAATATAATAAAAGAAATGAGTAATAATTTTAAAGATTATAATCATGTTTTACATTCAGATATAATAGAAATATCACTGGCTCAAGAATAGAAAAATTAATTTATGTTTTATTCCTTAAATAAAATAAATTTCTATTCCTATTAAGACAGTAAATATTCATTGTAGAAAATTAGAGAATAAATACCTCTAATATTGCTTTTTATGTTATTTGATATTTCTTAAACCTCTTTTAATCCATCATGTTTGCCTACCTCTCCAACCTTTTAAAAACTTTTTACCACCAAAAATGTCTAACATTGATAAAATAGGATAAGTCCCCATGTACTCATCAGCTAACTTCAGCAATTATTAACTCAGGCCAATCCTGTTTTATCTGTATCCACAAAGACTTATTTGCTCTCCCTGAATAAACCCAAATTATTTGAAATTTCATTCTTAATGTTATACCATTTCATCCACAAAAATGCAATTGTAATTCCATACAATAAGTACTCTTTTAAAATATAACCACAATAATGTCTTGTATATATAAAAATGTATATGAATATATGCATGTGTGTAATGCATATGAATCTCTATATGAATATATCCATATATGTGTAATATATATGTATTTCTATATGCATTTGTAAATATATATATATACGCACACATTTTCTGTATGTGTGTTTGTATTTTTATTTTTGTGTGTGAGACTAATCGTATTATTATAATTACTAACAAAATATCTACTGAGAACAATTACATTTTTAAAATTGCTTTTGTCCTTGCTCTATTATACATAGGGGTGTAAAGTCAAATTATTGTGCTAAATGGCCATTGAAATAATTTTACCATCAATTAAATACATAATTTCATTTGTTTCCATTTGCTTTTGGGTTTCAGGAATGGCTATTTTTCCCATTTCAAATATATTTTGGTTTTATAATTATGCAGAATATTTGCATGGCTCCAGAAGAAAACCTAAAAAACAAAGCATATTCAGAGAAGTCTAGATCTTACTGTTGTCTCTTCATCTTTTTATCTTGTATTCTCATAAGTGCCCATATGTTTTATAATTTTAAAATCATTTTCCATCTCTAAACATAGGCTATACACGTATGTATATATTAACAGTCAATACTTGTTGCTTATAGTTTAACTAGAGGCCCGGTGCACGAACTTCATGCACAGGTAGGATCCCTAGGCCAGGCCAGCGATCAGGGCCAATCTGTGGGGCAACTGGCGGGGCCCACGCTGGCACCAGCCTTGGCTGGCCTGCTGTT
This sequence comes from Myotis lucifugus, assembly GCF_000147115.1. NCBI lineage: Eukaryota > Metazoa > Chordata > Mammalia > Chiroptera > Vespertilionidae > Myotis > Myotis lucifugus. The sequence continues at coordinate 1,672,524 of NW_005871099.1, read as the reverse complement.
GCCCACTCGCCACTGCCACCAGTCAGAGCCTGCAGGCTGGTGGCAGCTCCTGTGTTGAGCGTCTGCCACCTGGTGGTCAGTGCACATCATAGCCACCGGTTGTTCCACCACTAGGTTGACTTGCATATTAAGCTTTTATTATATAGGATATGTTACCAGTTTTACTTAACATTTTGCATCTACTGTCCCCTTCTTAAAAAAAAAATTAGCACATTATTCCCAGTTTTCTCCACTTAACTTTATTTAACAACCTATACTGGAGAAAAATCTTTAGTGCTCTGTAGACAAATTCTTTTCTTTTTGTTAGTATTACCTAGAACCTGTGGTATTGCTTTATTCAAACAATTCTTGTCTCATAGTGATGTACATTTGGTTTTTTTCTAACACTCTTATTAAGATAATGCAACCATAAATAGCCTTGTACATGTTTTATCTTTCATATTTTTTGTCAGTGTATCTTTGATAACTGTTCTTAGAAGTAGGATTACTGGGTGTTGGCAAATGAATAGGTATTATGGGAGATTACTAAATTTCCTTCCAAGTAGTTTTAACATTTTACATTTCCATTAGCAATATTTGAGAATATTTTATTCATCTCTACCCACAGAGGATATTGCAAAACTTTTGGATTTTAGCCAATTCAATATGTGAGAGATGGGGTCTCAATGTGGTTTTTAGTTGCCATTTCTTATTATGGGGAAAGCAGAATAATTTTTCATATTTTCTAGAGCATTTCCATTTCCATTCTCTTTTAGTTGTGTACCTATTTGCCCAATTTTTCTATAGTGTTGGGGCTTTTTTTCTTTAATTTTGATCTTAATATATTTAGCTTACTAATTTTTCATCTATTGTAAAATTACATTTCCCAGCTTGTCATTTGTCCTTTTCATTTTGCAAAGATGGGGGTGTGTGTTTTTGGGGTTTTTTTGTATACACTGTTTTTATACTTTTATATTAGCATATTGATGAATTTATTTCTATTTTCCATTATTTTGTCTATAAATTGAATCATAATATAGATAATTTTATCTATTCTAGATTTAAAATGAAATTTACCTATCTTTTCTTCTATTAGTTATATGATTTTTTAAAAATGTCTAACTCATTTAGAAGTTATCCTGGCATATGATATAAGGTCTGGATCCAAGTTTATTTTTCTCTGCATAGCTCTCATTACACAATCTCACATTTAAAAGTTGTATCTCTTTCTAACTAATTTGAGATGCCATTTTTATCTTATACTAAATTTATATTCTTAATTTGGGCTATTTCTGGACTTTCTATTACAAGGTAACTTAATTGACTCTGATTTGCTGATATGAATAGAACAATTGTTCAAAAGAATGTCCTGCCTTCTGAATTCTATCTGCTTACTTATTCTTAATGTCTTAGCTTATTCCTTCTCTTTTTATTTACTTTAAACATTTTATTTTTAATTATAGTTGACATACAATATTATATTAGTTTCACTTATTATAATGTCTAATAAGTGATTAGACATTATATAGCTTACAAAGTGATCACTTCAATAACTCTAATATCCATCTGACACCATTCATAGTTATTACAGTACTAGGAGCCCAGCATGGGACTCAAAATTGTGCAGCACCACCCACTCCCTCTCTGGCCCTTGAAGCAGCCATGGCTGCTGCTAATCAGGCCCTCCCCCAGTGCAGGTGCACGGAGGCCCCTGCCAACCCGCCCCTGACGCTGTGTGTGCAACCTCCTCCTGTCTGGTCGACCGGTTGCGGTGTCCCAGTTAATTAGCATATTTCTCTATTATCTATATCTATATCTATATCTATATCTATATCTATATCTATGAGAGAAAGAGAGAGAGACTAGAGGCCCAATTCATGAACTTTATGCATGGGGGTGGGGGGGTAACCTCAGCCCAGCCTGCATCCTCTCCAATCCAGGACCCCTCGGGGGATGTCCGACTGCTGGTCTAGGCTGGATCCCCAGGATCGAGCCTAAATCGGCAGTCAGACATCCCTCTCACAATCCTGTACCGCTGGCTCCTAACTGCTCACCTGCCTGCCTGCCTGATTGTCCCTAACTGCCCCCCCTGCCAGCCTGATCACCCCTAACTGCCTCTGCCTGCCGGCCTAATTGCCCCTCACTGTCCCCCCTCTGCCGGCCTGGTTGCCCCCAACTGCCCTCCCTGCCAGCCTGGTCTCCCCACGCAGCCTGCTGCTCGGTCATTTTGTCACCCCTCACTAACCCCCCTGCCGACCGAGTTGCCCCACACAGCCTGCTGCTCGGTTGTTTGGTTGCCCCTCACCAACCCCCCTGCCAGCCTGGTCACCCCACACAGTCTGTTCAGTCATCCGTTCAGTTGCGGTGATTGCTTAGGCTTTTATATAGATAGATTATTGGCTATATTCCCTATGCTGTACTTTACATCCCCATGACTATTCTGTACTACCGATTTGTACTTCTTAATCCCTTCACCGTTTTTACCTATTATCTAGGTACTTGTGCTGGCCTTGGAGGTCCCCAGGGTAGGCCAAGCTGCAAACTGAGGATGGCTGTTGCTAGGGTATGCCAATGTCAGCTGCTTCTTGTTTGAGAGATTTTAGGAAAGTTCAAAGCATGAGCCAATCGAGGCTGCTTATATGGAAAAGCCCCTGGAAACAGCTAGAGTATGCCCGGAAGTTGGCTGGGGTGGGGTCTCAGGAAAATACCAGAGTGGGACTAAAACAGTGTTAGCCAGGTTGCTGGAGACTCACATATAACATCTGCCTGCTGGCTCTGTTTGGGGAGGGCTTGCAAAGGAACAATGGCCTCTGTGAGCACTTCTCTCTGGGTGAAAGCTGCCTCTCCAGCTCTTGCCCTGATGCCAGAGAACTCAGTTCCTCCCTGCATGTCCCTGGAGCCTTTACAGCTGCTGCCCCTGCGCTGGAGCTCGAGCAAGTGAATTGGATTAAGTCGGTGCATAAGCCCTTTAAGAGAAATACCTGGGACTTCAGGAGTTCTCTGTCTAGCTCACCCACAATCTCTGCTAGTTTTTGCAGCCAGAAGTTATGGTGATTTCTCTTCCTGGCACTGGAACCCTGGGATTGAGGGGACCTCCACAGCTGAGATATCTCACCTGATGTTTATTTGTCATAATTGGGTGTGGACCCAGCCTGTTTGTCTCTGCCCCTCATGCCAGTCTCAGTATGGCTTCTCCTTATATCCTCAGGTGTAGGACTTCCATTTAGGTAGATTTCAGGCAGTTCTGAATGATAGTTTTTTTGTTTTTGTTTTTTTTTTGTAGCTTAGTTGTAATTTTGATGTTGTTGTGGGTGTATTCACATAACACATTTAGCTACACTGTCATTTTGAGTGGAACTCCTTCCTTATTCCTGTTTTATTTATTTTTTTAACCATATTTTCAGTTAAAATTTAATTTAAATGTTAAAGTTTGATGGAATCAAAAGAAACCTTTTGACTAGAATAATCATCAGTGAAATTATATACTTTATAATATTATATCACAACAAAAGTTACATAATATTTGGTTGACCTACCATTAATTATGCTAAAATTATTCACTGCATTGATAATATAGATAATCTATCTGTTGTACACTTTTATCTTGAGATATTAAAATTAGAATTGTTTCTTGCCCTAGCTGGTTTAGATCAATGGATAGAGCATCAGCCTGTGGACTGAAGAGTCCCAGGTTTGATTCTGGCCAAGGGCATGTACCTGGTTGGGGCGCATGCAGGAAGGCAACCAATCGATGTGTCTCATTCACATCGATGTTTCTCTCTCTGTGTCTCTCCCCTCCCTTCCATTCTCTCTAAAAACCAATGAAAAATATCCTTAGGTGAAGATTAAAAAAAAAAAGTAAATAAATAAACAAAATTAGGATTGTTTCTTTAAAATATATTAATATTATTTTTTAAAAAATTAACAAAAATTAGAAGATAATGACAATTGAAAATTTATTTATCAAAGTAGCTAGGATTATAGGTATATTCTTTTTAAAAATCACCCTAAATTGAGTCACCAGGGAGGAACCAAGATGGCGGCATAGCCTAACGCCGGAGTTTGCTGCCTCGAACAACCAATTCAAAAATACAACTAAAAGACGGAACGGACATCACCCAGAACCACAGGAAGGCTGGCTGAGGAGAGATTCTACAACTAGAAGTGAAGAGAAATCCATACCGAGTCTCAGAGGAGGCGCAGTGCGGAGGTGAAATACTAAGGTGCGGAGGTGTGTGTGGAGCGGGCCGGCGGCGGAGGGTGCGGTTGTTGGTTTCAATCAGGAGGGAGTTTCAGACTCTGAGCTCCAGATCCAGGCGAGTCTCTAGGGACCCAGACTCAAACGGGAGAAGCGGTAAGGCAGCTTTCTCTCCGAGGTTTGCAGCGGTTGCAGAGCCTCTGGGGACGGAACTGAGAGCAGCCATAACTGCTCCCTCCGCCCACCCTGTAGATCCCCTGGGACCCACCCTGCCCAAGCCCTGCACAGAAGCATTTGCCGGATAGCTTCAGGCAAAGGCTAGATTAGCACTGCCCTAGAGATTCAGCACAGAAGCTCTCCCACTGCAGACACAGCTGACTCTCATAGTCAGTTAGCCTGGAAGTCAATTCACCCCTAGTATTTCCGACAACAATTAAGGCTTAACTACAACAAGACTGCGCACAAAGACCACAAGGGGGTGCACTAAGAAAGCATAAAAAATGCGGAGACAAAAAAACATGACAGAAATGGAGGATATAGAGCTAAAAAACGCACTCTTGAGGGCTTTCAATAATTTGCTAGAAACTGCCGATAAACTTGATGAGAGCCTCAAGAAATCTAATGAGACCCTCGATGTTGTGATAAAGAACCAACTAGAAATTAAGCATTCACTGACTGAAATAAAGAATATTATACAGACACCCAACAGCAGACCAGAGGAGCGCAAGAATCAAGTCGAAGATTTGAAATGCGAAGAAGCAAAAAACACCCAACCAGAAAAGCAAAATGAAAAAATAATCCGAAAATATGAAGATAGTGTAAGGAGCCTCTGGGACAGTTTCAAACGCACCAACATCAGAATTATAGAGGTACCAGAAGATGAGAGACAGCAAGATATTGAAAACCTATTTGAAGAAATAATGACAGAAAACTTCCCCCACCTGGTGAAAGAAATGGACTTACAGGTCCAAGAAGCGCAGAGAACCCCAAACAAAAGGAATCCAAAGAGGACCACACCAAGACACATCATCATTAAAATGCCAAGAGCAAAAGACAAAGAGAGAATCTTAAAAGCAGCAAGAGAAAGAGACTCAATTACCTACAAGGGAATACTCATACGACTGTCAGCTGATTTCTCAACAGAAACTTTGCAGGCCAGAAGGGAATGGCAAGAAATATTCAAAGTGATGAATACCAAGAACCTACAACCAAGATTACTTTATCCAGCAAAGCTATCATTCAGAATTGAAGGTCAGATAAAGAGCTTCACAGATAAGGAAAAGCTAAAAGAGTTCATCACCACTAAACCAGTATTATATGAAATGCTGCAAGGTATCCTTTAAGAAGAGGAAGAAAAAGAAAAAGGTAAAGATACAAATTATGAACAACAAACATGCATCTATCAACAAGTGAATCTAAGAATCAAGTGAATAAATAATCTCATGTACAGAATGAACTGGTGATTATAATGAATCAGGGACATAGAAAGGGAATGGACTGACTATTCTTGGGGGGGAAAGGGGAGTGGGAGATGTGGGAAGAGACTGGACAAAAATCGTGCACCTATGGATGAGGACAGTGGGTGGGGAGTGAGGGTGGAGGGTGGGGCGGGAACTGAGAGGAGGGGAGTTAGGGGGGGAAAAAAGAGGAACAAATGTAATCTGAATAATAAAGATTTAATTTAAAAAAAAAATAAAGTTTAGTTACCACCATCAAAAAAAAATCACCCTAAATTTTGTCTTTTCATATACTTTTACTCTTAAAAAAACATATTTTAATTATAGTTGACATACATATTATATTAGTTTCAGGTGTCCAACATAGTGATTCAACATTTACTGTATATACCTTACAAAGAGATCACCTCGGTAAGTCTAGTAACGATCTGTAACCATAAATAGCTGTTATGATATTATTGACTATATTCCCTATGCTGTACATTACATTTCTATGACTCATTCTAAAACTGGTTGGCAGTATTTTTTAGTCCCCTTCAGTTTTGCACCCACCCCTGCCCTTCTCCCATCTGGTAATCATCAGTTTGTTCTCTGTATCTATGAGTTTGTTTGTTTTGTTTTGTTTACTCATTTGTTTTGATGTTTTTAGATTCCACATGTAAGTGAAATCACATGGTATTTGTCTTTCTCTGTCCAATTTTTTTCCGTTAGCATAATACCCTCAAGGTCCATCTATCTTGTCTCAATTGGCATGATTTCATTTTTTTTATGACTATTGTATATATGTATCAACTTCTTTTTATTCATATATTGGTGGACATTCAGGGTGCTTCTATGTCTTGTCTATTATAAACAATGCTATAATGAATATAAGGGTGCATATATCTTTTTGAATTAGTGTTTACAAATTCTTCAGATAAATACCCAGGACTGGAATTGCTGGGTCAAATGGCAGTTCTTTTTTATTTTATTTTATTTTTGAAGAATCTCTATATTATATTCCATAGTTACTGCACCAGTTTACAATCCCACCAACAGTGTAGTAGGGTTTCTTTGTCTGCACATCCTCTCAACACTTATTCTTTATTGTCTTTTTGATAATAGCCATTCTCATTGTGGTTTTGATGTGCATTTTCCTGATGATTAGTGTTGCTGACCATCTTTTCATGCATCTCTTGGCCATCTATCTGTCTTCTTCAAAGGGATGTCTATTTAGGACCTCTGCCCATTTTTTCAACATTTTTTAATGTTGAATTGTATGAGTTCTTTAATATTTTGGATATTAAACCCTTATTGGACATGTCGTTTGCACATTTTTTGTTGTTGTTAATGATTTCCTTTGTGGTGCAAAAGTTTTTAGTTTGATTTTGTCACATTTGTTTATTTTTGCCTACATCTACTTTTACTTTTAAAAACTTACTTGTATCATTATTTAAGCAAGGGTTTAAATGATCTAACCAAATCATGCCATCTCAACAGAAGACATTTTAATGACAATATATCAAACAATTTTCTCTTTACAGTTTCCTTATTTATTCTAGAAAAGCAAAGAAAAGTAAGAATAAAACCATATTCAACAAAAATCCTATATAATAAAAGCCTAATATGTTAGGTGTTCGGTTGACCAGTCAGCCATTCAACCAATCAAAGCTAATGATATGCTAAAGCTGCTAAAGCTGCTCAACCGCTTGCTATGATGTGCACTGACCACCATGGGGCATATGCTCTGATCGGTAGGTTAGCTTGCTACTGGGGTCCGGGCAATCGGGACTGAGTGAGATGGGCTGGACATGCTCTGGAGCTCTCCCTCAGCCCCTCCCCATCTGGAGAGCCTTCCACATCCCTCCCCAACCCTGATCATGCACCAGTGGGGTCACTAGGTCTGGCCTGCACCCTCTCGCAATCCAGGACCCGTCAGGGGATGTTGGAGAGCCGGTTTCGGCCTGATCCCGCATGCCAGGCCAAGGGACCCCACTGGTGCACAAATTTGTGCACTGGGCCTCTAGTGTGTATATAATTTGAAAAAGAATCAATGATTATAAATTCTAAGTTTAAAAAACATTTTTTGTTTAGTTTTATTACAGTTACTACTAGTATGCATCAATCAATATAACTATGTTTTGATAACTATTTAACAAAATTTTATTCATCTTTTAATGAAATGCATGGGTGTTTCTTCTAATTATTTTATGCATACATAGATTAATATAATATCTTTCTAGAATCATACAGTATTCAGCCTCAACTTTATTGCTCTTTTTCATTTTCATAAATGTCAGCAATAAGCAATATATTTCATGTTTCAAAAAAAATAAGTTGATGGGAATGAAAGGAATTCTAGCATAGATATATTACTCAATTATTTAAACTCCTCTGTGTTGCATGCCAAAATTATATTGTGATCTCTTACCAAAATTACTTTTAATGATTTATTAGCTGATAACTCAGATAGGTCTTCCTTCAATTTTGTTGAAAGCAAACATTGGAAACCACTTGAATTATAAAAACATTTGTTATCCAGTCATCAAAGTAATGCACATCCTCAACTTTTGGGAAATCTAAATACAGGCTTTACCAAGACCTATCAAGTTTCTTAGTTTTCATACAAGTGTTTGAAGTTAAAGGAGATTTCTCAGACAATCATTTGTATTACTGTTCTTTTGTTTGTTTGTTTGTTTGGTACACCGGGGATTTTTACACATAGGGTCCAATGCACCAGAGAAAATTCAAGATGTGTCAGAGTATGTGGGAGAGGGTGGTGGGAGATGTGGTCAGAAAAAGGAACCTCATCTTAACTACAAGTGTGTTCTCAGACCAATGTATTTTAGCAGAGTTGAGAATTAAAGTTCAGAATTGAAGCTGGAAAGTGACTTCCTTAATCCTGTCTATGCCTGGTTCTCCCTTGGAAATTGTATTTTTCAAGGGAACATATCTCCCAATTTGTAAAGCACTGTCCTTGGTCATAACAAAGTCACATACAGGGCCTCTCAAAGTGAAAAAAAAAGTTGATAAAAGAGATGCTAATTTTAAGAAACTAATTTAGCAACTAAACTTCAACTTTGTTTATATCACTGCTTTCCTTGATCTTCTGGAAGCCTGTCAGCTGATATCTATTGCGACTTAGGTGACCATGATTGGATTCAAATATCAGGCCCTCCACATGAAAAGATTCTCAAGTTTAAAGGGTCAGAACTCTTGCTGAGACCTGGCACTCAGCTTACTACAATAGTGGCAAGTAGACTCATAAAGTACAAGATAGATGAAATGAACTTCATTAAATATTATCTTCATCATTAATATAATACATATTTGTGCCTTAATATACTGCTTAAAATACTATATGCTTACACATACTATATATTGTTTTACATTATGTATAACATATTACTTAACATATCATAGATTAGTGTGTAGGGGAAGATAGAACAGTTTCATCTAATTTTTGGTATTTTTTTAAAAATATATTTTTATTGATTTCAGGGAGGAAGGGAGAGGGAGAGAGAGTTAGAAACTCTCTCATCATGATTGCATCAATGATGAGAATCATCGATATGCTGCCTCCCACATGCCCCTACTGGGAATCAAGCCTGCAGCCCGGGCATGTGCCCTTGACTGGAATCAAACCCGGGACCTTTCAGTCTGCAGGCCGACACTCTATCCAGTGAGTCAAACCAGCCAGGGCTGGTATTTTTTTTGGCAAGCTGAATTATGGCCTACTCTGTGAACAGTTCCTATTACTACCGACTTAAGATGACTTACAATAAAAGGCAGTCAGAAAAGCGTTGGTAGTAAAATGATATACACATGTCAAAGTACCTAAAATGTGTGTTAGATGAGATATCAATTATGCAGAGATGGCAAAATGAATATAAAATTGCATATATTCTATGCTTGGCAAGAATGCATTTTATTCAACTCTAATAATATTTTGATATAAGGCTTAGACAAAATTCAAATCTTTGAATCAATTTTTGAGCCGTTGGTAAGTATGAATGCTTTCTTATTTTTAATTTTTCCCTTAAAAATAAGTTGTGACTTATCATCGTGTATTCAAGGAGCCATTTGCTTATTTAATAGCTCTATTTAATCAGAAACACTCAGACTCTTTCCTTGAAAATACATATGCGTGTAAGTTCTAATGGAAAATGTGCTTGGCAAGGTAACTTTGGAGCTTGCCAAACTCCAGACATCTTAGAAATGCTTGAAGATGTTATAATGAGCAAAACATACTACCAGTTCAATGAACCTTGGACTTATGTGTCAGGAAAGTAGACAAAATACCAAATATGTTGTCATGCTTTCACTAAACCAAAGCCATTCTCATGTGTTTGAATTTAAACTGAAGGCTTCTCCCACATTTAGCTCAGCTGTGAGATGAATTAGTGTGATCAAACCAAGGCAGATCCCAATAGGACTTGTCATCAGTTGTGTATAATCATCTCTGAAGGAGAACTGTGCATGCGTTTTTTGGAGCTCTCCGTAGAAGAATGTGGCAGCGTTTAATGAGTTGTCTAAAATGTACATTGGTGAATGAATTTACAAGTCATGAAAGTATTTTAATTAGAAAGAATAGTAAACTTACATGCTACATGCATTTTTGTAGACACTTTTAGAACCTTATAATTATTTCCCTCTTAAAAGAATACAGAGCTGTGCAACTCCCTTAGTTTTACCGAGTATCCTGCTATTCATCATGATAAATGTAAATGAGTAATAGGTCCTCTTCTACCTGAACTAAGACTTTATTTTCTCCTTCAATGTATTATCTAAAGCCTACACCTAAATAATTATCCCTTTAGATTAATATTAGATATACATTTCATGCACTATGCCAAGTTCAGTATAGTTTATGTGTATATGAGGAATTTTACTTCTAAGTTGAGAACAATCCACATGCTATCATACATTATATATTTTATAAAGCTGGTTGGAAGAGGGGGGCCTTACTATAAAAACTACTTGGTGAATATTTTGTTTTTACTCTGCTTAAGTTCAGCGAAAACAACATTCTGAGGAATTACTAAGAAAATTCTGTCATCCATGTGAGAAGGCAGAAGGGATAAAGAGGCAAGCGAAGCTAGCAGCATAGTCTCTGATGCATTCTGATTTAGAAATATCCAGAAGTCTGGGCCACAAGTGGAAAAATATTGGAATGCCATGAATACACATATTTCAAGAAGACAAGAATTCTAATTAGCCTGGATAGGAAACTCAGCATGAGGCTAGATAATTAGTCTGATGTTTAGAGTCATTATTCTGGACTGTGTCAGTAGGATTAGACAATACTATTGTGATGACACAAATGCTAAACAAATCACCCATCTCAGAATTTCCTAAACAGCACTTTACAGCATTTGGAGACAAATTTTTTTTCTTAATATTGTAGTGTTTTTCTTTGTTGGATTCCCTAATGAATTTAGCAGTCTTTATACTTAGCAGGAAACCTGGACTGATCATTTGAGGCCTGTTTTCTTTATACATTGTGGAGTAAGGTTTACTTTTGGACACCTAATAAATCATGATCTAACATCTAACAGACTTATTGCCATATTGCTGAATCAAGGAAAGAAAAAAAACAGTGTGTTGTTTTGCCTATCAGACAGAAATGAAGCAAGGAGTGATATTCTCTAGTAATGATATGCTCTAGAGTCTATTCTATTAATGGTATGTTAACGCCCCTGTCTTACGATGTGGGCTTAGTAATGATTTTGTATTTGAAAATGTTAAGCCTTGCCTTGTTTGTAGCTCACCAAGGAATATGACCATATGCGATGCTTTCCTATTTAAGGCAATGCCCCCACTGTTGGATAGATTACTGTTGACAGCTTTTGACCAGAGGGAGCCATTAGATTTTGCTGGCTAGCAAACAATTACAGCTTTGATATAAGCTACAAGGTAAAGATTAAAAGGAATACCAATGCAAAAAAAAAAATAAAATGCCAGCTCTGTGTGGTCTCTAGACTCTTCTTGAGCAAAGAAAAAATTATTTAGATGTAAAAACTAACAACAACAAAAAGGCAGTGTAAAAAAAAAAGAGTTTTTCAGGACTCTAACAGGTAAAATGAACACTGAAAGAAACACAGGCAAAACTTCATACCACTGAAAAAAATTCAAAGGATGTAATTGAAGATAACAAATACTTTTCAACTGATGCTATTGTTGAAAAGGTTTAAAAATAATTTCTGTATTTGGAAATATATTGCTTTTATTGCTAGCAATGTAGTCTTTGGGCAGCAGTTGTATTTTTATCTTATATGTAGTGATGCCGCAACACTTTTAAACTGAGCAGGCATATGGGTCAATTAATGGTATAAAACAATAAGATAAGAATTATCTGTATTATTTGGCATTGTTGACTATAAGCTAAATCACAGTTAGTTTAAAAACATTGCCTGGGCTAGGAAAAAAAGACATGAACTATGACAAATTTAGGACAACAGAGGTCCTGTGTTTATTAGAAATATCAATCTCAAGAGTTTATATAGATAAAGCATATCTTCCTTTGGCAGATACATAAATTCTGAAGTGAATCTTGCACAGAGAAGATAAAAATGTTGTCTTCTGTGTATGTAGTGCTCTGTGTACTGAGATTTGCATGAATTGGAAATAAGTAATCACTATTGTGGGTTAAACTGTGAAATAAAAATGTTTTGCTATTCTATGACATAAAATTTATATTATTTTACTATGATAAAGTGAAATATATTTTATAAAAAGTGCATGGACATAGATTCAGTAATTTGCAAAAGTACTAATAGACCATTTAATTTTTGTTTTGTTGTTACCTTGTATGGATATTGGAATCACCATTTTTCCCTCTGGATACTTTTGTCAATATCCATCTAATATGGATAGAGTCGAAGCGATTTATTAAACAAATATGTTTAGTTTGATTTTAGTATATTAGACAAAATGTGTAATTTTACAAGTGTATAATGATTTAAAGGTAGTCATCTTCTATAAATACAAACTGACCTACCTTTAGAAAAAAAAAGTTAAACATTTCCCCCACATTTTTTCTTGCAAGATTTCTGAAACAACCATAGGCTGTTTAAATGTGGTTAGTACCCTCTTCAGTTAAGACCAATACCCTGTTCTTTTTTTAAATAAAAATGTGATTATGCTGTGATTCTCATGACACCTAAAATAGACTTTCTTCCCGGAATCTAAAGGCACTATTTCATAATCTGCATAGGGAAGAAATGTAACTTCCTTTATAATAATGTGCAGCCAGATACTAGTCACCTCCTAATCCAGGCCTGGAAGCCTGCTTCAGTTGGCATTTTTCCTCCAAAGTTAAGGATCTGAAAAGTATGGCACTCTAGCATGTAGAGTTACAAACAGATAATTTCAATCTAATAGAATTTTTAGTGTTTATTTTTCAAAGTACACTATTTGTTTTACATTGCTTCTATTTCCCCATACACTTAAAAGAGAATAATAATACTTAGCATATATGTTGTTGCGAAGGTTATAAATTGCTTTGCAGTGCCTGCTCTAGAAAGGTTAGATAATTTTATTCAATTGTGATTGTTTTTGCCTATTTTTAGGGTTCAGAGTCCTTGTCATAGCATAAGAAAAGCAAATTAGTGAATTTAAAATCAACCAATCCTCAGCAGACATCACATAAAAAACATGTGATTAACTGTCTTTAAACATTATGATGTTTTTCTCTTTGGTTGCTATGTATCTAGTTGCAAGTACTCTTCTTTTCCATATATAGACACATCTGAAAGTTTTAAAAGTCCTATGTATATTAATATAAGCAACAAATTATTAATATTTTAAATCAAAATTGCAATATCCCATATACTATATAGAATACCCAATCAGTAACATGTTAAAATTTTGATAAGTGGGTTTGAAAAATTACAGCTAAAGAAGATCAAAATTACTTGAAACTCAATACACAAAAGTAACTCAAATACTGTAAGAGAATGATTTTGAAAAGAAAAAGTGGATTTTGAAAAATAAGAAGTAAACAATCCCATTTAAAAAATACTAAAAGAGGAAGCAAGGAATACATTTTATTGGACTGAGAAATACATGTTGATCACTACATGATTTTATATATCTGTTTTGGGACATTTAAAAGTATCTACCCACTTTTGGTGTCTACATTTTTTTTATCTCTTCAACCCTTTCCCTAACCTGTTCTTTTCCAGTTTTTCCTTTCTTTCTAGTCAAAACAGTACTGGCCTAAGTCAGAAGTCTGAGAGCCACACTTCAAAACGTCCTCTCTATCACTCTCTACAGGCTGTCTATCCCAAAGTCCCAATGATTTTACTTCAAACTACTCTTTATACTGGTCCACTTCTGTCTACGCTACCATTATTTCTTGCCTGGATAATTGCAACAACCTTCAATTTAGTACCTCCTAGTCTCTTCTTGCCCCCTTTTATCCAGTCTTCTCAAAATAGAGTCAAAGTGTAAAACAAACTTGACTTTTAAATGTCCCTACTTGAAGTTATGTGATTCATTTCCTATTGTTCTTAAATAAAACAAATATTCCTTTGCCACAGTCACCTTCACTGGGTCCATTTCATCGTTCACTGCATTTACGCCAACCTGGCTTTCTTTCTATCTCTAGAAACGTCTAACCCCCTTCCTACTTCAGAGCTTTAACCTTCTCTCCTTTCAAGCAACACAATGGCAGAGCTTTAAAATCTGCCCTTTTCTTTATCTGGAAGGCTCTCCTCCCAACCGTGCCTCAGGAAATCACTATTTAAACAAAGTCTCAGTGTAGGGCCTCCAAGAGGACTGTCCTAATCGCACAGTATAAATTACATCCGTTCTGCTATTGCATCCTGTGGATCCCATTTATTTTTCTTCCTTAGCACTTATTTACTTTTTAAAGTCTATTTTACAAAAATTGGTCAAACAAACAAAAATGCAGGGAATAATAAAGTACAAGCATATACGGACAACGGAAATCAATTCTCTTGAATATTCTGCCCAATTTTCTTGAATATTGTGATAAGAAAAAAATGTGATAGGAAAAAAAGTATTACCAACATCAGCTTTCCTGGTAGTCTATCTGTTTTCACCCCTTCTAGCAGTGTATGGATTATGTTTTCCTAATCCTTGTTAACACTGGTCAGGCTGCTGAGTATGAAATGAGTAGTTATAATCTGCTTCTCGTATATATTAATTCTTCGTATATAGGTTGAAGTATGTTCTCCTAGTTTGTATATTGTTTTAATTTCAACATACTTCTACTTTGCTTTGTGGTCTTTTGTTTTACAGAAATGTTTAATTTTGATGTCATTAGGTTATCAATTTTTTAAATTTTATAAATCTTATATCAATGTGTTGTTTTTTTAAACTTTCCCTACCCACTATCATTTAAAGTCTTAATTCTTAAAACTGTATTTGATATCCTAGCAATTTAATCTTCCCTATATAGTTGTCATTTCTTGACAAGGTCAATAAAATCCCCTGAAAAGATTGTAATAGAAATTATATTAGATATGTAGGGATATTAAAATTGTTGTTAATATCAAGGATTTTTCAACAACAAATATCTTATTTCTCTATTTTAGAATTTTTGTGTACAGCAATAACATTTTGTAACATATTCCATGAAAGTATTATAAAAAGTTAATAGTTTCACTTATTTACTTGCTAAATAGAAAAGACTTTGCATTTTTGTGATAACCATCTTTTTCCTTTCACTAATGTGTGTATACTATTAATAGAGGGCATGAAGTTGTATATGTATTATCCTTAGGGTTAAATCCTACATGATCATAATATATGGTTAGGGGAGATTTGACCTTGGATGGCGGGCATACAATGCAATATATAGATGATATATTATAGAATTGTACACTTAAAAAGTATATAATTTCATTAACCAATGTCACCCCAATAAATTTAATAAAAGGAGAGAAATAAAGATATATTTTAAGCCTTGCTGAATTTCATTTGAAAATCTTTTCTTAAAATTTTTTCAACAATTAGAAGTGAGGTAGGTATATAATATTATTTTCTTTTATAGCTTTTTTTTAAAAATTAAAATTCTTTATTGTTTAAAGTATTACATAAGTCTCTTTTTTCCCCCATTGACCTTTCCTGGGCCACTCCCACCCATTAGCACATGACCTCACCCCTCTACTGTTTGTGGCCATTGGTTGTGCTCATATGCATACATACAAGTCCTTTGGTTGATCCCTTACCCCCACGCTCTGCCTTCCTTCTTATGTTGGATGGTCTGTTCAATACTTCTGTCTCTGGATCTATTTTTATTCATCTGTTTATGTTGTTAATTATATGCCACAAATGAGTGAGATCATGTGATATTTATCTTTCTCTGACTGGTTTATTTCACTTAGCATAAAGCTCTCCAGGTCCATCCATGCTGTTGCAAATGGTAAGAGTTCTTTCTTTTTTACAGCAGTGTAGTATTCCATTGTGTAGATGTACCACTGTTTTTTAAACCACTCATTTGCTGATGGGCACTTAGGCTATTTCAAATCTTAGCTATTGTAAATTGTGCTGCTATGAACATAGGGGTGCATATATCCTTTCTGATTGGTGTTTCTGATATAGTCCTAGAACTGGGATCACTGGGTCAAATGGCAGTTCCATTTCTAATTTTTTGAGGAAACACCATACTGTTTTCCACAGTGGCTTGCACCAGTCTACATTCCTGCCAGCGGTGTATGAGGGTTCCTTTTTCTCCACATCCTAGGCAGCACTTGCCGTTTGTTGGTTTGTTGATGACAGCCATTCTGACAGGTGTGAGGTGGTACCTCATTGTTGTTTTGATTTGCATCTCTCAGATGATTAGTGACTTTGAGCATGTTTTCATATGTCTCTTGGCCTTCTGTATGTCCTCTTTCAAAAAGTGTCTATTTAGGTCCTTTGCCCATTTTTTGATTAGATTGTTTATCTTTCTTTCGTTAAGTTGTATGAGTTCCATGTAAATTTTGGAGATTAAACCCTTATAGGAGATAACATTGGCAAATATGTTCTCCCATGCAATGGGCTTTCTTATTGTTTTGTTGATGGTTTCTTTTGCTGTGCAGAAGCTTTTCATTTTGATGTACTCCCTTTGTTTATTTTCTCCTTAGTTTCCATTGTCCTAGGAACTGTATCTTAGATGTCATGTAAAATATCTTGGGCAGCCAAAAAGTAGAAACAACCTAATTGCCCATCTACTGATGAATGGATAAACCAAATGTACTCTATCTGTACAAGTAACAGACTACATATTGTTTAATTCCATCTGAATGAAATTTTTGGAACAAATTTCTTTCTTTTCCTATTATGTGAAATAGATTTTAGAAGTTAGTGGTTACTTATTTTTTGAAGGTTTTAATATATCCTTTAAATCATTTGTGCTTAAGATATATTTAAGAAATAAACATTTACCTATTATTACACTTTCAAAATGCTCACTGGTTTATGCAAGTTTTATTCTTCCCCTTGAGAAAATGTGAGTAGTGAATATACATTTTAGAACATTTTCTATTTGATTAAAGTTTTTGGGTTTGTTAATTATAGTATACATTATATTATTATATAATCCTATATAATAAAATTGTAGTATGCAAATTGTCCCCTCAACCTGGAGTTCATCTGGGAGTTCAATCAGCGGGTGGGGACAGCCAGGGGAAAGGGAGGAAGGCCCCAGCTGGTAGCCGCTAGGGACCCTACCAGTGCACAAATTTTGTGCACTGGGCCACTAGAACGTTATATTTATGACAAAATAATGTTTTTTGTATCTTTTACAGCATGCCTTTTATTGTTTTGTTCAAATCTTTTATTTCCTTACTGTAACTCGTTTTGTCTTATATTTCAGTTGATTAAGTCCTGATCATTCTGGGCCCATTGCTGCAGAGGTAGTTTACTGGGTTCTCAGGTGCAGAGGTTGTGGGTCTGAACTCTTTTGCCATATATATCCTGGTTATTGTCTGTTTATGCATTCAGTCTCACACTATAAATCTTTCTTACAATGTCTTAAGCTATTCAATATCTTTATCCACCTTACCATACAAAATAAGTCTTCATTTCATCTTAATTATCCAGAGAACTTCCTTCTTTTCTTCTTCCTTATATCATTCTTTAGAATTTAGTTCTACATTCTTAAAAACAAAATGTTGCTGTTATTTTATATGCAGAAATAGTTAATGAAATAGGTCAGTTCATGCTAAAATATGTTTGGCTAGCTATTGTTTTTGCATCCCATTGATTTCTTCTGATTTATTTATTTTTCTCCTAAATTATATCCTGTGATGAAGTTGGTACAATCTTTTACTCCTGATGAGTCAAGAAATGCCTTTATTTTGCCCTTATGTTTGGATAATTGTTCATCTGAATATAAGAAATGTTCAATGAAAGCTATCATTCTCTTAGGATTTTAAACATATTGCCCCATTGTATCTGGCATCTATTGTTGCTAAGAAGTCTGCTATAAGACTATTGAAGAAAATTTGTATTTTTGTCTTTTATTTATTTATTTAAATATTTACAACTAAATATTTTATATTTAAGTTTTATCCTGATGTTATGTACTTTTACTAAGTGCGGATTTGATTTTATTTGTCCTGAGCAATTTTGGTGTTGATTTTTAAACCGATGGGCTCATGTTATTTCCAACCACTATCTCATTAAATATTCACATTTGGTCTTCCTCACTTACTCTTATATTTATTTTGTCACCTTAATCTATTTATTGTTTTTATAACTCTTTATTATATTTTATACCCGCTTTTTAGGTTTCATTTTGTGTTAATTACTTAATACCTTTTACTTATAGTTTACCATACTCCTTTGGAGTCAAACCAGACTACATGATTTTTTCTTTCTTTCAAAAACTATTATTTCCAAGATTTCTAAGTTGTTTATATTCACCTATAGTTGTTTCATTTTGCTTCATATTGTTTTTAATATATTTTGACTGATATTATTTCTTGAGTTACAGTTTTTAGAATCCCAAGAGTAGTGATGATAAATATGTTTTGATTATTTTCTTATTTTAATTTCCTCTGGAATCTTGTGATTATTGTTGTTCTTAGATTTTATTGGGTAGTAGTATATTTATTCATATGTGTTGGTAATTTGAGTTCTAGGAGTTCTCTCTCTTTCCTCCTTCCTTCTCATTTTCTAGTAGTATTGGGGTTACCTCTACCTGGTCCCTGGGATCCCAGTCCATAATCAGGTCTTATATTGAAAGTCTGAGGGATTTACACCATAGAGTAGTTCAAAGATCCAGGAGTCCCACCATGGAGAGTTTGTCTCAATTTCTGGTTGGAAGGTAGGACCTGTAGCCTCCCTCCTGAAGCAAATTGCTTCCTACTAGGCAGAGCTCCAGCTCCAGGAATCTTTCCCCTCTTTTTTGTTCCAAGCCGAAAGCCCCATTCCAGCCACTGGTTCCAGCGGTGAGGTTGGCTCTTTTCCCAGGGCAGACTCAGAACACAGTGAGTGGATTCTATGCCACAGAGGTGGACTTCCTAGCAGCTTCTGACTGTTTCCAGATCCAGCATCCAACAGACCACCGGCTGCAATTCTGATTGTTTTATTCTACTGCTTTTCAATTTCCTGAGCATGAAGATACTTCTCTTTTTATTATTATTTGTTTTATATTTCTTTAATATTTGTTTTTTATTTATTTGGTTATATATTTGAATTAGGGGAGGGTTGGTTCAAATCATGTATTTTCAATGTCATTTTCCCAAAGCTGCATTACATTTTTTAACATATCTTACTTTGACTAAATTATAAGCTGAGTGAAAGCAGTGATCTTGACTGTTTTGGACATAATATTCATGCTTGAGTTTGCCTTTAATAAATATGTAAAGTACAAAGCACTATTCAATTCATTACCAAGTGATCCATAAACAATATGACAATAATGATGGAAAGCCTAGAGAGACTTTAGCAAATCAAATAGAAAAATATCATGTAACTTAGCATCACTTAAAGTTATTGCATATAGAGAGTTTGATCGCAGAATTTTAGTGCAATTGACTAAGTACCAAGAGCAGCATCTCCAAAAAATAACCATCTCTTTTAAAACAAAGAAAAGTGTCCGTAGCATGAAGTAAAATTTTAAAAATATGAAATAATGAAATAAACAAGGAAAAGGAATTAAAGGGCTTCATCATTGGATATCATGAAGTAGGCTTCTTATTTATGCAGAATCTAAGAAACCCCTGTAGTCCTCATTTACTGATAGACATTAAACATTGCTAGCATTTCTTGGCCTACTATGTGTCCAGCTATCTATTAAATGCTTTATCTCTAAGTAATTATTTACATTTCAAAACAGCTTTTTGACACTGTCATTCTAAGTTAAAGATGACTCAAATGAAACAGCATTTGAGTTATCTTTCCAAGATCAAGAAAATAATATTATATGCCTTCCTCATTTATAATTGATGTCAGGGCATCAAAGCCTGAACTAGGAATATGAGAATTAGGGATTGTGTGAAAGGTGAAACAAATACAGGAAGTTGAGAGGAAGGAAAAGGGCTAACAAAGTGTGGCAGTGGGGGGAGGGGGTCGGTGTCAGGGCTGGGATTTTCTTAAGTTTGCAGTAGCTTAGGGAAGAGGTATGAAGGCAGTGTAGGGGGCAAGGTATTCAGGAAAGTGCAGGGTGGATTAAAGTGAGGACTGCTCAGAGCTAACCCTGAGCTAGGAACTGGGGAGAGGTTTGGGAGCATGCTTGTCCTGTGAGCTCAAGGTCTCCAAATGAGCAGAGTGGAAGGGATAAATGGATTGAGAAAGTGTATGTGTGTGTGTGTGTGTGTGTGTGTGTGTGTGCAGGAGTTTCTACCAGACCATTCTGTGCATGCTGTTTTCCTGAGACTAGAAGGGCAATGCCATGGGCCCAGTGTTCAGTGAGAGTGACATAAAGGTGCAGATCCTGTCATACCTAAGTTATTTGTATACCATAGTTAATACATGCACCCAGGGGAAGACTTGCCCAGGGAATAAAGGTAGAACCAACACACACACACACACACACACACACACACACACACACACACACACACACCCCTCTCCCAAAAGCAAACACTCATTCTCAGAATAGTACAAGTTTAATGCAGAAAAAGTTAGGAAAATATTTTTAACTGCCTCACAATGTGCAAGGCTCCTTTCTCTGAAGCAATCCTTCATTTTTGGAGTTAGGTCAGAAGAGTGTCAGTTCCTTTCCTTTATCAATGAGTTCAGAGTGTACCCTTCATGCCTTCCTGGAACAAGAAAGGAGCTGAAAATTGATAGGTTTGTTGTCTACTCTCTCAGCTACAATAAGACGGGGTCAGAATTCTGACACTACCCTTCATACAGATTATATTGAAATCATAGCTCAGGATTCTTATTTTCTTTACTTCCTGACCAGGGGGCAAAGAAGGAGGGAGGTTTAGTTAACTTATTCTTTTGACTACATTATATTAGAGCAATAATTCAAGGGCTTGTTATATTACTTGGATAGCTGAAACAAATATATGTGGTATACCTAAGAGTTGATTTCTAATTTACATGCATCAAACAATTGTCAAAGTTCTATATACTACTACATATAAATTACCTCATAGAGCCCATTTATTTTTTTTCCCAACAAGCAATGATTGAATATACTATGTTTCAGGAATGTGCGAGGGGCTGAGGTTATAAAAACATGTCAGATGTAATGTTTGCCCTCAAGGAATATTCTAATAAGGGATAAAGGCATGTAACTAATGACTACAATGTCATGAGTGCTAAGATTAGAATATGATATGGGAGATATAAAATTACAGGAATAAGTATTGTAATAAGATGAGAGATTTAAGGAAATTTTCCTGAAAGATGAAATATTTCAGTTATACATAATATATGAAGGGAATAATGGAAAAGGTAGAGCACAAAAGTTCACCAAGTTATTAAGTTATTAAAGAGATTAATGACTATTGGGGAAACTAAGGACTGCTCTTATTCATCACTGAATCGTGAATAACTATATTTTCTTTATATGGACTTAGTTAAAACTGATTGTTAAAAATGATATAGTTAGTTTTGTGGCAATAATGCTAATTGTCCCTGAATGCACATTGTCTTTTTTATTAGTAATAGAATCACTATTTTTAGATAGGCACACGACACCTTGTATAAAGCTTGCAGCCAAGACTGACCTGTGATTAAACTGTAGTTTATAGGATACAAGCCAGAGAAATGTCCTTAAAGAACAGCAAGATGTTCTTCTCCACCCTTTCCTCCTTCCAGGTGACAGAAATATGGACATGGTGGCCAGAGCATGGTGCCCAACGCAGAGGAAAAGGTAAGCTAAGAACAGCAGAAAAAAACACAGAAGGATCCCATGACCCTGACCTGACAGAAGACCATTTACCTTTGGATTAGTTACTTTGAACATCTTCTACTGGAGAGATAAATAAATGTGTATATTGGAGTTTTTCTATTACTTGGAGCCAAAAAATATAATAACTATAGTTTTATTCTTACATCCCTGATTTTAAAATATATTTTGTAAATAAATGCAAAAATTAAGTACAACAATATTCATAAACCACATCTAGTGGGGCAACACTTTGCCAGGGTGTAGGTATCGCATGACTACAATGTCCTGCAAAGTAGGCACTATTATTACCTGTTCCTGTTTACAGGGGAAAGGGCTCCAAGTTGTAGAGTTAATAAGGGGCAGAGACAAGGTTTGAATCAGGCGGTTTAAATCAAGTGTCTGGTTCTACTAGTCCTGGATGTTATGCCTCCTTAACTAGATACAGTTTAGAAGAAAGCAATTCATTTTTCCCTGCAAATCATAAAGATCAAATGATAAATTTAATAAAATTACTCAGCACTTATGAGATGTTTTCTATGTTTGTCAATAAGCATGTAAAAGAAAATATATTTAAAAAATGAAGGCATAAAATAATAAATTTTAGGTGTATATATTATAATGTGTATGTACTTGAAATAAAAATACAAAACAAAATATAATAGCAAATAGAAACAGAAACTTGTGAAAATATAAATCAAATAATAATTAAGATTTCCTTTTAATGTCCTGATTATCTAATTTCATATAATTCTATAATTTCTATATTCTTCTCAATTGATATGACTTTTCTTACTAAGTCAGTAGTTAATAAGAGTAGGGAGTTTTTTTTACAAAATATAGGTAGTATAATTTCCAAGGTGGATTAGACCTTACAGGAAACCTAATCCAATCTTTTAAATTTATTGATAAACTATTGCTCAGAGAATTAAGAAAAGTTTATACTGTAGCAAGTTAATTTCAGTTAGAATTGGAGTTAGACTTAGCTCTCCTAATGATCAATGCAGTAATAGTTCCACTCATCTCATGTATGAATAGCATCTCCTACTGCCATTTAATGGAAAGGGCAATATGTTCAGTGTGACTAGGTAACATCCCTGAAGTACAGTAGAGGATGAAAGGCACAGATTGAAGGTTCCAAGTGACAGATTTTTGTACTCAATGGATTCAGTGATGGCGAACCTTTTGAGCTCGGCGAGTCAGCATTTTGAAAAACCCTATCTTAACTCTGGTGCCGTGTCACATATAGAAATTTTTTGATATTTGCAACCATAGTAAAACAAAGACTTATATTTTTGATATTTATTTTATATATTTAAATGCCATTTAACAAAGAAAAATCAACCAAAAAAATGAGTTCGCATGTCACCTCTGACATGCGTGTCATAGGTTCGCCATCACTGGACTAGCTGGTCCAGAGTCCTCAATCTGGAGGTGGTTAATGCAGGTTTATGAAGCACCTAAAACTGCATTGCTAAATCTTTACATGTATATGTACCCAATGATAGAATCCATAGTTTTTGTTAAAATTTCAAGGTGCTTAGTGATCTGAAAAGATGGATAGGCAGGGACTTCCTCAAGTGTTCTGACTATCCTCGCAGGTAGTGTTCTTTCTTACCATCTTATGTAGTTTTCTGCGCTTACAGTTTTTCCTTCTGGAGGACAGATGTGTATTTAAGGAATCCTGCTATAATTTGGAAAAAGAGACATGGTCCTTGAAAGAGAGAAGGGAAACAAGAATGACCGTAATTGCCCCTGAATAATTGTCCCATTCAGTAAAACAGTAGAAAATACCAATGTGTGGGTGGCTTGAATAAAACAATTGAAATGAAAAGGAAGTGGCTGTGAAGATAAGATGCAGTCCTGGCTCCTATGGGCAATTTCCAAAGATGGGCCAGTAAGAGGAGTGTCCCTTGAATCCCTTCCCTCCTTACCCTTAGCAAAACAAAGTGAATTGGCATTTATATAATATAATCCTTTATGAAAACCCATTAAAAAGCTCATCTGAATTCATGGCTATTTCATATGAGCTTGTTCTTCACGTGTAGGGATGGCTTTGGAGCTGGACTAAAATCATCTAACTTTTCAGCCAGCTCCAAAACCATCACTACACCTAAGGAACACGCTCATGTAAAATATCTGTGAAATCAGATGAGCTTCTTAAAATGCTGAGACTTTCAAAAACACCAGTCACGCCACACATCCCACACTCTTAACTAAGAACAATTCAGCACAGTTAGGGGTCTTCATCTATAAAGAGTTTCAGTATAAAGTAAACATGGCGAATGAATTCCCGTCTTCCCTTGGAGAGGTCACGTTCAAGGTTCACTGGCAATGCAAGATGGGAAGGCCGGGCCTGTGCCCACCTGCTAAGAATTAAACAGAGAGCTGCAGTCTGTTGTACAATCAATGCCTGGTCTTTAATGGGAGGCCCGAAATCCATCACCAGAAACTCTGACAGGCTCATAAGCCATTTATTAATATGTGTTAATTTGGGCATCATGGAATTGCTCTAACTTAAAAATAACAACCTTCCCAAAATGTGAGAAAATTCTCAGGCAACACAGAGGCATGCATTGCTTTGGGTAATCAAGTTACCAAGCAGGTTTTATTGTGCTCTTCTCAGCATGGTGCTTAGTATATAAAACCCCACCACATGTTGCAACAATAAAGTTATTGCTTATCGACCAGACCTAGTTGACAACCAACAAATGCTGCCATGAATAATTTCAGTCTTCTCCTTGGTAACTCATCAGTGTGTGTGTGTGTGTGTCTGGTAAGTAGTGATCAATAATGTTCAGGATAGCAAACTCATGGAGAAACACACTCACAAATAAACAGAAACAGCAACCACAAAACAAAACAAAAACAGGGAAGAAAGCCTATGTATGGAGAGACATCCTCTAGAAACAATAAACTAATTTACAACAAATTTACAGTAAATCATAAACTAAAGTACACAAGGGGGAAAATACTTATACTCTTTTTTGAAGGCATCTGTAATTCTAGACAACACCATGTTTTTTATTAAAGCCTCACCTTACAAGGAACACTGGACCATTCTTAGGGATGGAAGGGCATTTATCACCCTCCTCTTTGATGGAAGGTGTTGATACATTTTTGGTGGTAGCTTAGCTACATGGTTCTTTAACTTCTTCAGAAGTTTTTAGATGAAGACCATTTGAACTTAGTGATTTATGGCCACTTAATTTCTCATATTTTTTCAATCAGGTCTTTGTTTTGATTTCTCTGACAGTTCTTCACCTTCCTTCCCTGTACAAAGTAACTCCAGGATAGATACTTCTTCATCAGCTTGGATGGAAGGCCAGGCACAAAGCGCCCATTCAATTCCTTTGAATTCTTTGCAGTCTCTTTGGTTAGCTTCCTTCCCAACATAGTAGTCTACTAGACCAAGTAAATCTCCACTGGATTTTGCAGTTATGATATACTTATCTCAAAAGGATTATTTTCGTTTTATGAATAACTTTGCTTTTTTTGGTTTGTTTTAAACATTATCCATGAAAGTCACTGTTACAGGCTTTTATCATTTGTCTTTCATCCTCCCTAAACAAAACATCTTTTCTTCATTTATTTTACTTTTCTCAGGGATCATGAATCTCTAATTCTGTATCATGGTGCAAGTTCTATGCTGTTTCTATGGATTTTAATTCCCTACCCTTTCTGTGGGGAAGCTTTCTGGTGAGTCTTCTCCTTCTTTTTCTTAAAGTTTTCTTTGAAAACTTGAGTATCTACATGTGTTCCTTTAATATAAAGTTTTCTATGAAAGGTTAAATCTGATTATGTCATTGCTGTTGCAAATTTTTAATTTCTCATTTTTTTACTCTCAGACCAATAGGTCAGAACTGGCAGAAGTGATACCAACACTCTCTAAGAACCCAAATATGGTTGTTATAAAAAATAAATAAATTCGTGATTATCCAACTATGAGACAAACTTCATGACTTAAATTTTTAACAATGTACAAATTTCGGTATTGGTTGTGCCACCTCTTAAAACGTGCCACTGTGTCAAGTAGCAAGAATAACAGGTTTCCCCATCTATCAACCGTGCCCCCACCCCTCTGCTCGTCTACAACATGCCTCTGCTGTAATGCAAAGCTTATGTCCTATATTTCATATGATAAATCAATCACAGTGGAACATAGGTTTCTTATTAACATATGCCAATCACTCTTTGGTAATCTACCAACACTTACGTAGAGTAACCATAGTTTATCCTTCTTTATATAAATAAAACAATGTGTCTCCCTCACTTTTCTAACCATTTCAATATAACACCTAGTGGCAGAAAAACCAAACTGAGAGGTGGTGAACCTGTTCTGACTTCTTCCAGACTGAATATATATAACCGAATAGTTCTATATTACCACAGATTCTCTTTTGCAAGAAACCGTGGAAGAATCGTTGAATTCCTAATATAGCTGAAAAGCATACAAATCTGTCAGCAAAACCTAAAAGCAACTGTGTAAAAAAAAAGTCATAAATCCAATACATACTTTACTGTTACTAGGGAAATTTTCTCTAAACCTGGATCTCAGAGCACCTTATGATCATCCATTTCTGTTACACAGATCATTCCAATATCCAGATCACTTGCAGACCTCATTATCACTAAGTCTCAAGCACTCACAGTGCACAGGAAGTCCACCTGGGTCTTTATTCATCTGGTAATATTTGCACCTAAATTCAGATTCAGGGTATTCCATTTTTGGAAAAAACTCAGACCTTTTATCAAATAAACAAGGTTTAGATAAATGTTATTGGTTGAGTAGTGTTTCTCCCAAATTCACAAGGTGAATGCTTAGTACCTCAAAATGTGGCCTCATTTGGTAATAAGATTGTTGCCGAAGTAATTAGTTAAGATGAGATCATAAGGTGGACTCCAACTCTAATATGACTGGTATCCTTCTAGAAAGGGGAAATTTGGGCACAGAATCATGCACACAGGAAAAACGCCATGTGAAACCTGACCTTGTGCTATCACAAGTAAAGGAACTACTCAAAGACAGGAGAGAGGCTTGGAACACGTGCTAGCTAGCATTCCCTAGTGCCTTCCAGGGAAACATGGCCCTGCGGATGAATACCTTGACCTTAGATTGCTAGCGTCCAGAACTATGAGACTATGAAATTAAATTATTGTTGTTTAAGCCACTCAGTTTGTTATACTTCATTATGGCCTTCCCAGCAAATTAATGCAATGGAATTTAGCATAGTTTATCAATATCAAATTATGAATCAGGTAAATGAGGTTGGTAGGTAGAGATAAGGGAAATCTATAGGAGGATTTTGGAGGCTTACTATTTTGAAATTGAAGTGTTATATTTCCCCTAATTTTGGGATAAGTATTGGCTTGTTCCTCACTATCTCCATAGCATTTGTGACATATCTATGTTAATATTTCCTCATCATGCTATTATAATCATTTGTCTGAGGATGTTTCTCTCTTGAACTGGAGATCTGAAAAGGCAAAGACCATATATAGTGACTTCATCTCAGAATCTGATATGATGCATGAGATATAGTATTTAGTATATGTTCATAGTACATCTTTAAACAATGATGAAGCTAGATTTGCCACAATATTTTAGATATTTAACCAGATTGTTCTGTTAAGTAAAGTTTTCACTCAGAATAGTTATTTGTTCTTAACCAAGACTCATGAAACAGTTAACAGACTGGACTCTGACCATGTCTTTTCTCAACTCTATCACTAAAAAGGAGATGCTGTGTCTTTTTTTAAAGGGTCCTGAGCGATCATATATACTGCTGATGAAGTAGACTGAAAGTAAGAGTGGAAAGACAGAAAACAGCCCCTGGCCTCTAACTAGATTTCTATTTGTAGATTTGTTGTCTGTTCCTTAGAACCTACTACTATGAGAAGGTATGAAAATACTGACATGTATTAACCTCTACTCTAGGCTCTGATTGCCCTGTTTGGCCAAGGAGGGAAGTGTTCAAGCTGACATACACATTGTAATGGGAACCAGACTCAGGGGGGGATTCACCACTGTCTCCTGCCAGGTATGCAAGCCTTCCTGATTCTGCGCTATCTTTTGATGATCTGCCTATAAATACTTTCAGTCTCTGAAATTGAGTCCAAGTTTCTCCTCCTCCTCCTCCTCCTCCTCCTCCTCCTCCTCCTCTTCCTCCTCCTCCTCCTCCTCCCTCTGACCTCCACTGTGTCTTATCTGCACTGTGCAATCTGACACAAGCTACTATGGTTCAGTCTCACTTTCATTTTGCTGCATCTGTTTTCCCATTTAACCCTAATTTCTGTGTTCCAAGAACAGCCTGGCAACTTAACTCCTTTTCCTAATAGATAACTCAGTTTTCTTTTTCTGACTCTGGATTTTAGCCTACCTCTAGTTATCTAAGACACAGCACTTCACTATCAGTGTGGGAGCCTAGATATTTGATATTTGTCCCCAAGCCCTGCATTTCATCCAGGAAGATGTGTTCCCCCAGTGAACTACTATTGGCAAGTTTCTATATATTAACCAAATGGGGAAAATAAAGCATATATAAACACACTATTTCTCAAACTCATTGGTTTAAAACATAGTATATTGAGTATACTCAGAGAGTAGGGCTAAACAAGTCTTCCTTGTATAAAAACAATTTCTTTTGGATTCTTAGCAATATTCAACATTTTTTCATAGGATTTAAATTATTTAGTATAATCTGCCTATTTTGCTTTCATTGTTATTATTTTCCATCATCTCATAAATATTTGATATAGTTACAATGGAGATGAAAAATGTAAGGACTCATTAGATTAAAGATAATTTAGAGTTGTATTATCTTGAGCTGATAAAATGCTTATAAAGAGTATTTATTGTTAAGATGTAAAACCAATATATTTTCTACCCCACCAACCAGTACCTAAAACAAAAACAAAAACAAAAGAACCCAAAAAACAACAACATGAATTTCTAACTGGCCTTGGGGGAAAAAAGACAAAAGATCTGATAACATTGTGTTCACATTCTCACATGGCTCACATTGAGCTCTGGTGTAGTGTCTTTGGTTTGCTATAGTCCTCACCACTCCCTATTGTTCCTGCCAAGCTGCTCATCTGAGATAGATGTTGGCTCCTGTGTAAATTTAAATAGCCTGTAGGAAGCATGGTATTTTGATGCGTTATGCAAATGATTGTGCCCAAATCCCACATGCAATTGAAAAAAATTGTTTTCAATGGTAGAATCATGCCTATTCTCAAGTATAACTTGCACATGAACTGACCTGCTCAGTACAGTTACATATGTCTCAGGTTGTAGGCTTTCCTAAAGCACAGAACTTTGACCCTATGGCTATAGGCTTTTTGTTCAATAAAGAAAACCATCAATTATGTTATGTTATTTGATACGAAAAATGCTTTGATCTTTTGAAGGATATTTATTACAAAGGAAAACAGGGTGAGAGTCCTTTGACAGACATCAGACTTTATATGAAAACCTCACGTTCTGTGACTTACTGTCATGGGACCATGGGTGTAAAATGTTTCAGATCTGATCGACTTCAACTTTCTGGGTTTGATTTCTAGATTTTCCATTTACTAGCTGGGTGTGTGTGTGTAAATCTCAATCTTTGTGGATCTCAATTTCTTAATTTGTCACATTATCTCTAAAATTTCATATATGATCTCTAAAAGCCCACTGAGGTCTTTAAAAAACTTCAGTAAGTCCCCATTATTAGCACATTAGAAATTCTTGGCCACAAAACAAATATTTATAGAACAACTTTGTAAAAAAAATGAAAATTATTGAATCCATTGTATTCCCTAGGTGGAATATTGAATTATTTTTAAAACTAATTCCATATTCACCAGAATATGCTCAATTTATCTTGGAATTTCACCTTGAATTCTTTATTTCAATGATCTAAAACTTTAAATTTATTAAACTGCAGTAGAGCTGTATGACACTTCACTTATATGTGAATCTTAAAAAAAAATCAGACTCATAGAAACAGAGAGTATAAAAGTGGTTGCCATGGGCTGGGAGAAATAGGAAAAGATTGGTAAAGCATACAGACTTTCAGTTATAAGATGACTATGGTTTGAGGATCTAATGTATAACCTGATGATATAGTTGATAACACTATATTGTATAATTGAAATTTCCAAAAACACTAGAACATGAATGTTCTCACAAAAAGGGGGGAGGGGGGGTAAATAAGTGTTTTTGTGGATGTCTTAATGAACTCAATGGGAGGAATCCTTTCACAATGGGTATGTTTATCAAATCATCATATTTGATATCTTCACATCAAAATACTTTAGAATTTTATTAGCCAATTATACCACAATAAACCTTAGGTAATAGAAAGAAAAACTTATCTCCACAAAGATGAGCAATCTGCACTTCCTCTTGTGACCCTAATTTGGCTGCCCTTTCTAATATGATAAATTAGAATCTTTGAATGTTTTAGTTTCCTCTACCTCTCTGACCCTGAGACAACCAACCAGTCATGTGGCTTGTAAATGACTCCTACCTGGTCCCACCCAACCTTCTGGAGCCTCCTAACCAGCCATCTATCCAAGCTTTGCTCCCTTAAAACTCTGTTACAGTGTCTTCAGAGTGGTATTTCTGCAACATGTGTTAATGATTTCTTTCTCTTTAACATCATTGTTCTCATTCTCATCAGCAGTGTGAAGGCACTATGTTATCTTGGTTAAGAGCACAGGACTTAGGAAGGTGGCAAGCCAGGGGTTCTGTTGCTGCTCTAAGAATTGTTAGCTATGTAGCTCAGACAATAGCTGAATATGCCTGAAAGGTAGACTCTATTTGAAATATCAAGTTAGAAAAAAGACTATACACTTTTTAGATGTCACCACCAAAGGCAAACTTAGAACCTATTGATGGGTATAATTGGGATATATATTTTATTGCAATACACTGAAGAATCCTCACTCAACCTCAAAATGGAATTTAATGTTTTATAAAAAAAAACATTTCTCCTTCCCTAAATGTATTGAAGTAGTGAAAAAAAGGCCACAAATTTAAAGAAGAAAATGAAAATATCAGATAGGAGAGACAGGAAGTATAGGAAATAATGAAGGATGTTTACCGTCTGAGATTTTCATATTCTGTGATTTCAGTTTAATTGAATTCACTTAAAATTAAATTCTAGTTCAAGTATATATTATACTTGAGTTTTAGGATTATTTTTATTTATAGGACCAATATCCAGTTTATTGAATGTCAAACTTCCTTATAACACACTTATGCATTACAAAATAGTTCCCTTGAAATTAAAATTATTATATTTAGAGATATATGAGTTTAACTCTACGCTAGGATCCTGAGAAAACTTAAATACATTTTGTGATGATCTACTCATTCACAGACACACATATACATAGACATGAAACAGATTTTGTGATTATTCTGCCCAAATATCTATTGCTGTGTTCCCCCGCCAATTGATCCAAAATACCAACAAATTCAAAGTATCATTTTGTGCTTTGAAATGGATAGATTTTTATCAAAATAATTAAACTACTAATCTTGGAGTGTGTATGGTTCAGATATTATTTATAAAAGGTTTGTAAAAGAGTTTTATTTTGAAATATTTTTTCTTTCTGAATGTATTTTAACCAATCGCTGTTTTGCCCTTCATAATTTCTTTGCAAGTAAATCCTTTGTGTCTTTTAAGCCTGGATGTAAAGAGATAAATCACCACAAACTCTGATGGCCTTTTTAATGCCTGTCCATGGGATTAAGTTGAGACCACCAACCAATTTCCTATAAGCCATCAAGCAACATCATGTGTTAACAATTTTCAGTCTCTTTTTATGTGGTTTGGATTAAAAATGGTAACCTAGAGGTGAAAGGTCTGACTTTAAAAAACCAACTCCCATGGGCCAACCAACTTTTTCAATTTTCTGATTTAAGTTAATTATATAATTTGAGTTTAATGAAATTATCAACATGTTCACCTTCATTGTGAAATAACACTTTACCTGTTCAGATTAGAATCAATATTTAATGTTTACATAAATTTTAAAGAAGAAAAAAGAGAACATAGTGTCAGGTTTAATGTATTATATTATTCAATTTAGTAATTAAGGTACATTTTAGGATTTAATGAGGATAATACTGTTTTTATTCAGGGTAAAAAAAACATTTTGTGATGTTCTCTTGAAGTTTCTATATGAAATTTGAGCACAGCATTGCTTTTTGATCTGAGCTTTATCATTTTTTTTATTTTAGTAACTTATCTATAAAATGAAGGGAACCTGTAGCATTAGTTGAATATATTTACTATTGCATTTTCTAACCCTTATAAATGTACATTTAAAGTGAACAGCTCATTATTCTAAAGTTTTATAAATTAAGTTTAAATTCTAAAAAGTTAGGCATTTATATATTTATATTTCATTGTTGTTTTTTCCCTTCATGAATCCTTTAACACCTAATTTTCTGTTTAAAATTTCGTCTTTTCTTTTTTTCCATAAGGAAGAATCCCAAGGTTGGTTAGGCTTCAGTCTTCAGACAAGTTGGTTCCTCTCTTTTGGTCAAAGTAATCTTATTGCAGAGAAGATTTAAAACCCACCCAGATTTGCAGGGCATTTCTACAGTCATAGATGTCTTCAACTCTGTCTCTAGGCCAGATAAGTCTTAAGACCCAGATTTACACTCTAATATTTACTACATATTTCTTATCCAATTAAACCATTAACCTTAAATTAAAGATATGTATTTGAGAAAGGTAATATTTTATACTATCCTAATAAATGATCTCAATATTTTAGATTAAAGTATTTTTTACATTTAGTTTCAGTTGCTGAGTATTATTAGCTCTGTTTGATTTAATAAATTGATATGAGATGAGAAATTTCCTTCCCTACCAAAGCCAAATTTTACTTTGAGTTTATTTACAAGATATGGAGCCACTAGTCTCCTTCAAAGAGTTCAAGTCAGCTGGCATCCTTTGTCCTACTTGATTAGATTTTTAAAAATTGGCATATTCACTGGTACTTTAGAAAACTTCAAATAACAGAAAAGTAGGAATATAGAAATGTAAAGATATTAATTAAGTTGTTCTCTGTGAAATAATTACTTTAAACTATTTAATTATTTTAAAACTTTTGTGACTTGCATAAATGATACATGTATCCATAAATAGTTTTAGCATCATATAACTCATGTTAGCTTCCAACTGGTATACATTTTAAAATTACTTACTCATCCATTTATTGACTATATTAAATTGGTGATTTAATTTTCTTTTATGCATGTTTTGATTTGCTTTTATGTTTTCTTAAATAACACATATGTTGTATTTCTCTAATTCAAGTCTGAAAAATAAGTATAATACCAAATACATGCATTGCACCTAATATGTCATTCCCTATTATTAGCTTCAACAACACTATTACTTAAGTACCAATATTATTTTCATTTTGTTATTGAAATAAATGTGGCAAAATAGCTCACCTGGTCATTTTCTGCTTTGAAATGGGTAGATTTATTTATCAAAGTAATTAAACTATTAATCTAAGAGTGTGTATGGTTCAGATATCTATACTAATAAAAGGGTAATATGCTAATTAGACTGAACATCTTCCGGACGTCCTCCATGATAGTGGGAGCTGAGGCAGAGGTGGTTAGGGGTGATCAGGCCAGCAGGGGAGCAGTTAGGGGGCGATCAGGCTGTCAGGGGAGCATTGGGGGCATCAGGCTGGCAGGCAGAGGTGGTTAGGGGCAATCAGGCAGGCAGGCAGGCGAGCAGTTAGGAGCCAGTGGTCCCGGATTGTGAGAGAGATGTCCGACTGCCGGCAGTCAGACATCCCTGAGGGGTCCTGGATTGGAGAGGGTGCAGGCCGGGCTGAAGGACCACCACTCCCCTTGTGTACAAATTTTGTGCACTGGGCCTCTAGTCATTTATAAAAGGCTTATACAAGTTTTATTTTGAAATATTTTTCTTCCTGAATATATTTTAACCAATCACTTTATTGCCCCTGAGAATTTTTGCATGTAAATCCATTGTTTCTTTTAAGTCTGGAT
This sequence comes from Myotis lucifugus, assembly GCF_000147115.1. Classification (NCBI taxonomy): domain Eukaryota; kingdom Metazoa; phylum Chordata; class Mammalia; order Chiroptera; family Vespertilionidae; genus Myotis; species Myotis lucifugus. The sequence continues at coordinate 1,638,577 of NW_005871099.1, read as the reverse complement.
GTAAAGAGATAAATTACCACAAACTCTGATGGCTTTCTTAATGCGTGTTCATGGGATTAAGTTGAGACCACCAACTAATACAGACTGGCTAAGTAGCACAGCAAAGTATTTTTATACACAGGCAATATATTTCTAAACTCCATACCCTAACGAACTTCACATACTCAAAAATACTTATATTTCAAGAAAGCAGGACAGGAACAAATCAATGACAACTCTCAGAATTTAAGTATGGTGGCCCTTAATTTAGGTGTCCCCTTCAGGACTAGAAAAACATTAAGAAGAGAAGGTGGGAAATGAGTTGGGCATGCCACTCAAGCCCTGTTCCATTAACATTTGATTTAATTATCCAGCATAAGTAGATCAGTAAGTGACCCAGGGGAGGAGTTAATGCACATGCCCAACCTCTTCTGAGTCTCTATTTAGCTACATCGTTTTGTACACTATTAGGTTTTAAAGCTGCTATTTTCTCATATTTCTTCTCTCTTGATATTTACCCAGTGATATTAATTATAATTTCATATGAGACTAAGAAAAAATGGGACAAAAATATACCCTTTTTTATAAGAAAAGATAACCAGTGGCAGTTGAATCAATAAACCTCAAAATGAAGATACAAATTTGGGAGTCATCATCATATGGGTCAAAGATGAAATCATTTATGTGATGAAATAGCTCAAAGAAAGGATAAAGAGTAACAAAATCAATTAACTGAGAAAAGGGACCCACAAAGAAGACTAATAAGCAAGAGTGATAAAAGGATTTTAAAAAGTCACATGCATTCAATAAACCAATCAATTTTAATTCTGTAATTCTTAGTAAGTCAGACTTGTCAAAATTACACTTATCCCATGCATTGGTAGTATTTTTTCACACAATTTGTTATTTAATCCTTTCAAATAAAACCCAATGTTCTAAATGCTAATATTTTCTGTTTCTAGTAATACTTGAGTACATTAAAATGATTTTAATTCATATAAGTACAAATTATTAAGAATAGTCATGTAAATATTCGCACAGAAACCCCATCTTTACTTGGGTTTGAAAGGACATTTTGATTACAGTGAAAAAAACTTAATAAATACTAGAATATATTGGCTCAGGAATCAAATGCATAGCTGGATCCAGGAATGCAAATAATATAATCAAATATTATGAAATATGCCTCTTTTCTGTGTCCTCTGCTCAGTTTTACTCTGTGATGGTTTCATACTCAGGAAGCTTGTCTGCTTGCTGTCATCAGATAGAGTTTGGATTATGCTTATACCTAGCAATGCCAGAGGAAAGTACATAGCACCCCTTTCCCAAGTTTTATATCAATATTTACAAAGGAAATTGACTGAATCTTTTGCTTTTATAGGCACCATGAAATCGAGAAAGTAAAGCCAGGTGATTATAGGCTCTACCAGGTGGGAGAGAGCTGTCCTTTTTAAAGAAAAAAAAATGATGCAAAGGAAAGGATGCCAGAAAAGTAAAAATAACAAATATCCTCTACACTATTGAAACATATTTAAGGTAAAAGGCTCAAACATCAATGTTTGAAAGATTTTTATGACCCATTAAAGTGTTTTCTTCATATAAGTATAGTATCCTTTACTTCTTACTTTTACATAGGTTATTTCATAGTCTAAATCAAAATAATTAACTACTACTCTATGTTATACAACCAGACACACATAGACTTCAAGTGTCCTAATGAAGAATTGAAATTGTTCTGTTTTGAATTTGTTAACTATTTGTTTAACCTGTGCTGTCAGAGGTACTATAAATCCATCTTGGATAACTGTTTGTGTCTTTTTCTTTTGCTAGTTGCCCTTGAATGTCGCTAGGGACTATCTTTTCTGCACAAATGGCTAATTTTTCTTAATTTAGACATTTGGATCGAAACAGAGTAAAATATCAGCAAATCCACCCAGGAAGGAAAGCCAAAAATAGCACACCTGAGAAAGTCAAGAATATAACCATTATGCCAGTGGAATATCAATTTAAAACATAATCGTAAACTCAACTGGGAATTTGTAAAACATTTTTTTACATAAGCACATGAAAGGAATGCCAAATCTTACTTCTTTGCTTCTGAAAACTATCTATGGTTTGAGAAAAGATTTACATATCCCACATAAAAATAATTTTACTACTGCAGTCATTCACTATTCAAAAGATATTTGATGAGCACCTATTGTGTAGACACCACCAACTTTGATTCTTCAGATAAAGTTCCTACCTCATTGATTGTACATAATAAATAGAGTTTAAAAATTATGGCTATAAAGGAAAAAGGAATTGAGAATGACTGCTAGGCCTTTAACCTAACTCATTGAGTGTTACCATTTACTGAATGGGGGAGAAAAGCAGAATAGGGTGATAGGTGATGGTGGGGAAGGTTTTACTTTGTACACAGTTTGACATGCCTACTCTAAAACCAAATGGAAACATCAAGTAGTCAGTTGGATATAGAGGCCTGGAATCAAGAAAGAAGTTAAGGGGGGAGATACACATTTGGAAGTTAAATAAAATACTGTGTGGAGTGTATGCAGTTAGAGAAGAGGAAGGGACCATGGATGAGTCTTCACGCACCTGATACTTTAGAGATATGGAAGTGAAGGAGAAGTCCACTACACATATTATGAAAAAGCTGCTAATGGAGTGGGGAATACAATTTTGAGACCAATTGGAGAATTTCAAGGTGGATGCAAGTGAATTAAATGTTGCTGAGAAGTTAAGTAAAATAAGTACTGAGAATTTAGAAATTTGTTGATTATTAGTAACCTCAGCAAGATAAATTTCAGTGCAAGATAATGAAAGAATGAAAGCTGAGGAAATAAAGAGAATTGATCCTTGTTTCAGAGCATTGCTATAAAAAGAAGTAGAATAACAGGTTGTTAACTAGGAAAGCTTGTTAGTATTTTTCAATTTTTTAAGGAAGGCTAGGGAAAGCTTTTTAAAATACAGTTGTAGGTTGATGGGAATAATCCAGAAAAGAGCAAAAATTTGATTATGTAGCAGAAATAAAATGAATACTTTAGAAAACAAAGCCTTAAGGAGTGATCAGATCTAGCAAGCCCATGGAGGGATTCATCTCCAATATCAGCAGTGATGGTTTATATAAAGAGAAAGAAGAAAGAACTGATATAAGTATACATGTAAGTGGTTTGGTATATAGATTTGCTTCTTTTTATCAGTGATATTATAAGGAAGGGAATTAGCGAGACAGAAAGATGGAGAAAAGTTGACAATATGAGGAGAGAGGAGAAAGTGTGAAGCAGTTCAGGAGTCAGGAAGGGAAATGCTGGGGCCCAGGAAGAGTTAGAGCCTCTAAGAAAGTCCTAAGAAGATGAGTTTGTTAATTCATCACAAGTTCAAACAACACCCATAAGGCATGATCCTGATCCTACCCAATAAACAACTGAGATATTGCTGCGGTGAATTCCATCTCTGACTGGGGTGCATGTTCCTGATTCAGTAGTGAGTTTGGGGTAGAAAGTTTTGCAAGTTTTAGCAAATATTTAGATAATGAGAGTACAGATAAAAAGCCATTCCTGCATTTTCACCAGAGCAGTATTTGTAATAATACAATAGTAGAGAAGACAGTGTTATCAATAAGTATAGAGATTTTTTTTAAAATGTAGCAAAGTCATATGCTGAAATGAAAGAACTAGAAGTACATAGATGGAAAGACATTTGATCTTACTGATAGATAAGAAAATACAAATTACAATAATAAATAAGTTGAATAATTACAATAACACAAAACATTAACAAGATGCTGTTTCCTTACTTTGAAAGTTGTTAAAAATAAAAATGCCACAATATCAAGTTTTGCCAGGATTTGGGAAAATGCTCCCTCTCTGTTAGTAGGAATATAAATAAGCACAATCGCTTTGGAGACCACTTGGGCATTATCAAGTAAAACTGAAAGTGTCCAAATTCTATAATACAAAAATCTCACTTCTAGGAATGTACCTCAGAGAAATTCTTGTCAGTTTCACTAGTTGTACACAACTAAGTATCAAAAAACTGCATATTCATATGTAATTAGATAAACAGTGATACTGTTATAATTAGAATGCTCTGAATAAGCAAACTATATAGACTAATATGGAATGTAACAAGAGGGTAATTAAAATTTCGAGTGCAGAAGGATGATTTGGTTTGTACTAGTAAATCTGATAGTGAATTGAATGATGAGATCAGAAGCTGAAATGGGGTGGAGGTAGGAAGAGGAATGTGGAGGTTTGAGAAATAGTAAAAGTATAAAGTAGTTTTCAGAAAAAGATATGAAGAAAATTTAATAGAAAAATTTGGTATTAATAAACAGAGTTACAAACATTAATGGTTTCATCATTTTGGCACAAGTAATCATGTAAGTAATACAAGTGAAAGTGATTTACGTGTACAAGTTTCATAGATTAGGATTTTTCAAATTAGGGGTGATTAGACAAAATAAAATGTGGCCATTACAATTTTATTAAAATATTCCCAGAAGTGGGATCACTGGGTCAAATGGCAAATCCATTTTTAATTTTTTAAGGAACCCCATACTGTTTTTCATAGTGGATGTATTAGTCTACTTTCCCATCAGCAGTGTATTAGGGTTCCCTTTTCTCCACATCTTCATCAGCACTTGTTGATTTATTGATGGTAGCCATTCTGGCAGGTATGAAGTGATACCTCATTGTGGTTTTAATTTGCATCTCTCTGATGATTAATGACTTTGAGCCTTTTTTATTAGTCCATTAGGCATCTATATGTCCTCTTTGGTGAAGTGTCTATTCGGGTCCATTGCCCATTTTTAAATTGGATTGTTTGTCTTCCTGGTGTTGAAGTATAGAATTCCAAAGCACCAATCAGAAAGAATACGTACACCCTTATGTTCAAAGCAGCATTATTTACAATAGTTAAGATCTGGAAACAGCCCAAGTGCCCATCAGTAGATGAGTGGATTAAAAGCTGTGGTACATTTACATAACGGAATGCTATGTAGCTATAAAAAAGAAGGATCTTTTACCCTTTGAGACGGCATGGATAGATCTGGAGAAAATTATGCTGAGTAAGCCAATTAGAGAAAGACAAATATCACATAATTTCACTTATAAGTGAAATCTAAAGAACAAATTAAACTAATGAACAAAATAGCGCCAAAGGTATTGAAACAGGGAACAGAGTAACAGACCTCAGAGGGTGAAGGGGGTTGGGAGGAGGGGATAGGAAGAGATTAACCAAAAAACGTATATGCATATAGGCATAACCCATGGACACAGACAATTGCGCGGTGAAGACCTGCAGTGGGGTGGAGACTGGGTGAGATAGGCAAAGAGGGAGAAAATGGGAGACATCCTTAATACTGTCAACAATTTTAAAAAAATGATTAAAAATTTTAAAAAGCTCCTAAAACATTGTAACCACATTTGCTCAATAACTACATGTAGTTAGTGACTACCTTTTAGCACAGCACAGATTTCTACAGAACATTTCCATCATCACGGAACATTCCATTGGACAGCCTTAGTCTAGATAGGGACTGGCAAACGTTTCTATAGTACATCAGCAGAGTAAATAGCGCAGGCCACAGGTCTCTGCAGCTACTCCACAGCTCTGGTGTTGTAGTGCAAAAGAGCTATGAACAATTCATAAATGATGAGTATGATTGTGTTCCAATAAAACTTTATTTACAGAAACAGCCATATTTGACATGAGAACTGTAGTTTGCTTTACCCATGGTCTCATTCCTACATGAATAAAATTCATTTACTCAAAGGTACATACTCTTGGGAAATATACGTAATATGCAGCAAAAGAAGTAAAAGAGATTTCCAAGAGAAAGGTTAAGAAAATACTGGTGTAATAGAATAAATTGTATTGACACAAAGAAAACTGTTTTGCACATGACTTAGAGAACTTAAATCAATACATGAATGCAATAGACAATGCTCTTTGTTTTATTTTATTAAAATATTCCTCTAAAGCATCCAACTTTATTTTAAAACATTTTCCATAATGGTTTATATGTATTTATATGTATACAAGCTGCCTATAAGAAAGTAACAACACATGTTAAAATCTATATCTTTGTATTTCAAATATTTGGCTTATTATTGTCAAATTTAAACAATGGCATATGCCTAACTCTGAAAGACAGGAGTTCACAAATAAAATGTTACTGGAAGTAGAGGGCATATTGGCCACTATTCCAATGGAATTGTCATTCTGCCAAAATGCCTTACTGGTGTCTATTAAAACTTCACTACACAGAACACTGGGCCTCTCCAATGCCCTGTAATTTTCAGAGCTTTGCAGTGGTTTTTGCGGTGTGTATTTATAGGGTGAGACTTTCTCTCTGGGTTTAAGCTATGTTTTTCTCTCATCTCTATGCCTCTCTAAAAATAGAAGCAAGCCCTATTTTAAGTGATAACTTAAAAATGTAGAAAGTTTAAGTTACCTGACTTTTTAAGACAGTGAAATGAAACATGATATATGTAATTCTATAGTTTCATACTTTTTAGTTTTATATATTCTTTCTCTTTGGCTCATTCTAAATTTATTTTCATATGGCACTATATACTACATATGTAGATCTAGTATTTTTGTTAACCATTATGTTTAATTTTTAAACAAAACATTTAGAAAATAATTCAGTGTCAACTTTGATTTCCTTTACTAACATTTGCAAGTTAACTTCTTATTTGTGGATTCCTAAAATCTCCCATAATTTAATTCATATTATTAATTTGTTGGTAGTGTCAGTTAGATAATTGTTTGTGATGTAACAGTTTTAAGGCTACATTGGAAAGAGTATAAAAATAAAAATATAATCTATAAGTAGTCATTAAAGAAATATTTCTGAAATATAACTAGGAGAGAATCAATTGACCAGATTAAAGTTGAGTTGATCCTTAATTCTTTTCTGCATTTACCCTAACTGGCAGGGCCAGGACTCATAGGTATTTGCATGTTTATATCTCATATCTTTTCCTGGCTCTTCAGTTCACACACTAAGGCCAGGCTGCAGGATCCAGGTTTGCATGTAAGAGCTCCAACAGTCTGTCCCTGGAACTGTTGCTCCCTACCCCTCACTCCTTGCTGAAGTATCAGTTCCTTAGCACAAAAATATATTGGCTAGTTCTTTGGTTTTCACAGTTTTTAACATAAAATGTGATAATTCTCCTGAACAACTTCTATGAACCCTTAAGGAAAAGAAAAACATGGAAGAGCAAAAATATTTGTTTATTTTGTACTTTTATCATCTAGGAGTAGGTTGCTAAGTTATAAAAAACAATATAGAAAGATTTCCTACAACCTAGAAATGTTTAGAAAGGCATATATATACTTTGTCTACATATATATGTAACATATTAGTATGTGATATTCATATATTTAGAATATCTGTAATTACTAAAGAATAATGATTGATTTTAATGTAATAAGAGAGTTATCAAATATATATACATATATATAACAAATTTATGTGCATAAGTGCATATAGTATAAACACACACATTCATGAACCTAAAAACAAATGTTTGAGACCTTTCTCTGAAAAATCTACAAGCATTTTTGAAGGTGGATTAATTTCAAAATTATTAACTAGGTTTTGATAATCAAATCTTCCATTAGTAATGGTATAAGAAACAAGAAATAGGTAATGAGAGATACGTTTTTCCAACAAACTAAGAATATTTTCAATTAAGCTATTTGTTTGTAAAATTAAAATGGAATGCCATTCATTTCCTGTAGCAAAGATTTTGTTCCCGAAGCTGCCAATCATTTATTTCCTTGTCAATGTACTTCAATAATTAAGATCTGGCTTTACTTTTGGTTGGTAACAAGTATGACTGAGAATGAATGCTAAAAAATTATATATATATTTAAAGATACTCTGCTGTCTGCTTCTACTAGTAATTATTCTTATTATAACTCAGGTAATTATAAAATTAAGTACCTTGAATTGCAATAAAATGAGTTTAGAGAGCCTGATACATTTTTCCAAATTAATACTAGTTGCAGTCTATAGATTGTCCCAAGATTAAATAAAATATATAGGAAGAAGTATTCAGATATGTTTTGAGGACTATCTAAAACTATTTCTAAGATTATTTATATATAAAATGTTTATAATTCTCTTTATTCTTTAGGTAACTGAGAACAACCAATGAGAGTGTTATTGTTTTGGTATATATTTCTTTTGGCATATTCTATCTTTTCCTTTATTTTCCTCTCATTCTCTAGTTCTGTTAACTAACAACTTCATCCTTGATTACTATTTTAGTCTTCTATATATGCCATAACTATTTTTATTAAATCACTAGAAATTAATTTAAATATGTAAGAATAGTTCAGTTTATTATTAACATAAACCCTAGAATGTTATTTAACAAAATTTGCTACTGAGTGAAATTTAGCAAAATATGAATCAATATTTGATTCTTTCAATAAACATTTACTGAATATTTTTATAGGACAAGACTGTAGTTAATAGTAGAAAAAAAAGACAAACAAGAGACATTTCCTATAAGCCAGCTGCACAAGCATATAGAGGAAGTGTTTTTTAAAGAGGCCAACAGTTTTGTTTTTGTTTAGAGAAACTACTCATCCAATTATATATGTAATTGGAGTAGGGGTGGACTCTTGACCTAAGAAGGATAACTAGCTTTTCTCTCCCCAAGACCTGAAATGAGTGAGTAAAATATACAGAGGTGGGCAAAATTAGGTTTACAGCTATAATACAAATAAATAATACAATCATTAATAAATAATAGCACAAATATAAATTCTGTATTTTGTGTACTCACAACTGTAAACTTACTTTTGCCTACCCCTGTTGGATCCTATACAGTCATTTTGGTTTGGCCATAGTGTGTGGGTCATCTGCCACATGGAAAAAGATGAATACAGCACATATAAAAAGAGAAGTAGAGACCAAAGGCATTAACAGGGCACAAAGAAAAAAATTATTACATTCTGCTTTCTGGTTCTCATATGACCCAGCTATTCTAGCTGTAATTGAATTCTGTGAGATTTCACACTAGCTTCATTTACCAGCAAAAAGGGAAGGGGGGGCATGGGGGAAGAAAGGGGAAGGTTGGGGTAGGGAAGGGAAGGAAAAGGCAGAGGGAGTGGAAGGAGAAATAAAAGGAGAAAAAAAATAAGCAAAATGTCTCTACAACCACAGGGGCTTTCAAGAAGGGTAAACAACCACAAAAATAACAATTACAATTACAAAAATTACCATTTATTAAGCCCTTATCTTTGTCAGGGTTTAAGTTTACATGTATTAAGTAATTTATTCATCAAGACATACATATGAGGTCATTACTATTGTTATCTCTATTATACAGATGAGGAAACCAAGGTACAGAGAGCCTAAATAACTTGCCCATGGTTTCTGTCTATACAGTGGACGAGTTTGGAACTGATCTCTGGCAAAATACAAAAAATAGCCTCTTGGGGTTTGGGGTTACAAGTTTAAAAAGGCAAGCTGTATTGAACTCACTTCTTGTGGTTAATGAAACAAGAGGAATTTGGAGCTCTTGGGAAAACCCAATGAGAAATATGTGGTCAAGAGAGGAGCAAGTGGGAAGAGGTTAAAGATTGCAGCAAAGAAAAAAGAGCCAAGAAAAATATTACTGATGGAGGAGATATTTAAAGAGATTTCCAATAGTGGAAATTTCAAACAGAGAGGGAACATTTGTCTTGCCCTATAATATAACCTCTCTCCTGGCACCTTAGTAATATCCACTAGACTTGTGAACGTTTGTGTAAGAGAAATGGTGTGTCTATTTAGGTGTGCTTCCAGGGAAGGGACAATGGAGAAGAAGTGGGATTTCAAGTTTGCATCAATGTGGTAACTTCCTTCAAGAATCAGGATGAGCTGGGGCCATGAGAATGTTATCTGGCCTCTTCCCCATTCCAAGGAATAGCCAAAACCTTGGGGGACAGCTTGGACTTACTCTGGTCTTAGAAGTGAGGAGTTTGATGTCGTTTTTCCTGGATTTGAACAGGTTGAGATTCCTAAGTTTATGTCTAGGTTTCATTAATATTAAACCTCCTATCTTTGAATAAGTTCTGTTCCTTTACACCAAACAAACCCACTTTATCATAGAATATGAGCAATAGCCTAGAATTGTAAGAATTGTAACAAATTTTAATTCTGATCATAACCAGATGAATATTTGTGAAGAGACTACATGAATTAAAACGATATAGTATGATAAGTGCCATAATAGGTATATGCATACAATACTAAAATACAGTAAAGAGAAGGCACAACAAAGGTATTTTGAAATGTGATAGGAAATGCTTTAATGGGAAAGTAACCCATGACTGAGTCTGGATGAGTAATTTTTAGATTAGCCAATTGATAGGCAAAAAAAAGTGTAAAAGACACAGAGAAGTGACATAAAGTATTTAAGAGATTATAAATCATTTGGTGTAGACTTAATACCAGGTATGTTTGTGATTATCTGGATTCTAAATTAGAAAAGATTTTACTTTCAACAAAATGGAAAATATAATTCAGTGTGTTTTGGGTGAGGAGAGGCTGGATTCTGTTTAATAATATTCAAAAGGGAGAGTCATCAGGCAACAGAGAATTATTTTGATGATCAGAATTAAAAGCAGATATTTGTGAGTCATAAGCTTATGAGAATTAGTTAAAACCATAAACAAGAAGCAGACCAGGCACAGACTCATCGATACAGAGAACATTTTGAGGGATGTCAGATGGGAGGGGTTTGGGTGATGGATGAAAAAGGTAACGGGATTAAGAAATACAAATTGGTAGTTACAGAATAGTCACGAGATGTAAAGTACAGCATAGGGAATATAGTCAATAATAGTGTAATAACTATGTATGGTGTCAGGTGAGTACTAGATTTATTGGGGTGATCACTTCGTTAGTTATATAAATGTCTAATCACTGGGTTCTAAACCTGAAACTAATATAACATACATCAACTGTAATTGAAACATTTTTTAAAAAGACCAAAAACAGAATCATATTTGTCAGAGTACATAATTTAAGAAAATAAGGATTGCCAGAAAACTAATGTTTTGTGAGTGAGAGAAAAGAGAAATGGAGTTAGAGCCAGGGAGATCATTCATACTGAAGCCAAAGAAGGAGGTTAGTCAAGAGAAAGTTTTTCAGCAGATTAAGGTAAAAGTGTCAAATTTAACAATTAACTATTAAGTTGACAAATGACTTTTTAGAGCTTATGATGTGTCTGGCTTGATGCAAATCTCTGGGGATAGAATGGTAGATCACAGGCCTGGTCCTACCACTTGTCGATTTTACTGTCCAGTGGAAGAGATGAATAATGAATAAATCAACAGATAAATGATGATTATAACTAAGGTGATGGTCTCTTTGGGATAATATTTTAGCTCAGAAATGAAAGATGAGAAGGAGCTAACCAATGGGGAAAACATGCGAGGAAGAGTAAAATGCATGGTCTGAAGACTTCAAACAAGAAAGAAATTGGCATGTTTTCAGAAACATGAAAAGGAATCTACAGAGTTGTAGAGATAAGGTTTGAGAAGCAACCAGGGTCAAGTCATATTTAAGACTGAAGACTGTCAATATTGTGACATTTTAGTAAAGCCTAGGAAAAGAGTGCTTATACTGAAGCATAAGGCTGTTAAATTTCAAAGATCCTGGAAGAAATTAAGGACAATTGCTACATTCTATTAACAATATTGACAATGGAATGATTAATTGCCTGCACTTGAGGCATGAATTATTCTGACATCTATTTCAACACCTACTCCTACTTCTTCCCCTGTGAAATAATTCTTCAAAGAATGTGATTCTTAGATGACCTTCATTGGAAACTGCTATCTGCCGAAAGACAGGCGAATGGCCTAAGGTGAACCAACTGAAGTGCTTCCCTAATATTTTTTAAGTTGGCTCTGTGCAGTCTGTTAAGAATAGCACATCTTCACAGCTAACCAGGGGTAAGATTGCTTATCTCTTGGGGAAGTTTTCAGAAAAATGAAATCAACACACTGAGAGCAGCATAGGCAGAAAAGCGATGAAGGGCATTATTAAGATTGTCAAGTCCTTGGGGCCAGTCATCAATGAAACCTCAGCCCAACTCAGAGTTTGCTCATTTGATATGATACATCCATCTTTTTCTTAGTTTAAATCACTTGAGTTTTGGTCTTTTGACAGCATATTGTGCTGATTCCTATGATGGCCACATTTTTCTAGCATGGTTTGGGAATAAAAGTAAAAAACTTAGTTGGCAACAATTACACAAAGCTTGGAATGGTCAAATATGATGAGGATAATATACACTTAGTTGCATAATTTGCCTTGAAGAGCACTTGCTATTACAGCAGGTATGGAAAGAGAATAAAGGAGTCCATAGTCAGCTTTGACATTCAGAGTCAGTCTAGGCAACAGAGGTGAGCATAGAACCAGCGAGACTCAAGAATTACTCCCCCAAGTCCCTAAGGACTGGAAACCCTCTCACAGTCATGCATCTTGGAAGTAGGGAAGCCGAGAAGCTATCCCTCAGGGGATGAAACGTTACATTGACGGACAGTTTAACTGAGAATAACTAAGTTATTCTTATTGACAAGTTTATGAATCCCCATTAACTAAAAAGTGGGTGGTTTGCGAGAAAGATTACAAGAATTATCGAAAAAAAATTCTAAAACTAAATCCTTTTTGTCCATGTGAGTGTGAATGTGTGACCCTTCCGCACTAGCAATAAAAGGGGAAAAAAACACCAGATAGCTTTATTAAAGGATCACCGATGAGGTGCTCAAGTTAATATATATTTAATAATGTCCAGCTGCTGGCCACATGCCCCCCACTACTGACCACCTGCTGGCAGAAACTTTTTTATTATTTTTAATTAAAAACATTATCTTTTCCACCCTACCTCTGAAATAAACATGCCATCACATGACAACTTATTTTATCAAGAGTTTATAACAATCATAAATGGATATGCTTTGATCTGGCAAGTCCCCTATCTCTAGTAAAATCTCCCATTCATTTTTATTAAGTAACCCTTGTGACACAGCTTTTTATTAGTGCTGGGAGATAAAAATCTGAACATCATTCAGATTTAATGCCATTGATGTAAGAGAGGTAAAGTGCAGGACTTGACAAGTTTATGAAAATTACAGGAGGGATTAATAGTACCAGGGGACCATTAAAACCTCTATGATTGTGCAGACTGTAAAGTTCCCATGCCTAATCGTTTGGGATTATCTCCTTGTTTTTTTTTCTTTTTTTCTCCTAAAAATATGTCCAGAAGATGACCATTTTGAATATTATTTTTATATATTCCCATTGAAGAAGTATTCTTTCTTACTTTGATGTAAACTGTATTTGGAAATAAACGTTAATCATTAATTACTCTTTAAGCAAATAAAAACTGTCATTAAATGGGAGCATTTCATGGAAATGGGTTTTCTGAGCTTATTTTCAATGTTCCAGAAAACAGTTTATTAAAGCCCACATTTGTACATTTAAAATGTGTATTAATAGTAAAGCTGAAAATGGTATGATAAGGGGGAAGTGTTTGTCATCTACTTTTCTTGTCTAAATAAAAGTCCAATAGCACAGTGAGGGGAAACTCTGAACATCACAAAAGCATAACAACTCATTGGTATGTTTGGTTCAGAGCAGACTGAAATTTTTTTGTTGCCATATATATATATATATAAAAAGAAACCACTGAAGCAATTCAGTGTTAAATTCAGTGTTAAATTAGAGTTCACAGTTTTAAAGGCTCTTTAAAATAACCCAGAATGAAAAGTAACTTGCAAATTGCGTGCTATTAACTACAGCTTTCTTTTTCTATTTGCTATATTAAAGAATTATGTCACCAGAGAAGCAATGTATGGCAGCTACTCATTGTATTTACAAAAGAAAATTCCAAAGAGAGATAACACTCATCTTTATTTACTTTTCTTTATGAACCATGAATATACAATATAAGCCTGAACAACGTGTTAAGTTAGAGTTGCTCAAAAGTGGTAGGTATAAAAAGTCATTTTAAATACTAGAAATTATTAGGGCTGCAATCTTGTCTAAAGTCTATTTTGTGGCATTGAAACTCCTCATTTGGAATGATTCAGTTATAATTTTTATTTAAATATAGTATTTTACTCTGATGACATTGTAAAAAAAATTAGAATCTCTTGAAAGGCTTTCAAATCCTTAACTATTTTTCAGTATTAAAAACAACAACAACAACAGCCGAAGCCGGTTTGGCTCAGTGGATGGAGCGTCGGCCTGCGGACTGGGGGGTCCCGGGTTCGGTTCCGGTCAGGGGCATGTACCTGGGTTGCGGACACATCCCCAGTGGGGGGTGTGCAGGGGGCAGCTGGTCGATGTTTCTCTCTCATCGATGTTTCTAGCTCTCTGTCTCTCTCCCTTCCTCTCTGTAGGAGATCAATAAAATATATTTAAAAAAAAATTTAAAAAAAACAACAACAACAACAAAACTTAAGGCTCCCCCTTCCCAGGAAATGAATTTCTGGAGCTCTAGATTAAGTGAATATTCTAAGTAAAAACAAACGGAAAATATAGTCTATGCAAATCTCTCTGCCTTTATGATTATTTCTCATATGTGGACAGGAATGTTCCCAATGATTAGAGACTAATGACAGTATAACTCACAGTTACAATGCCATGATTTGCGAAGTGTTTAATTAGGCAATGCACAGTTCAAATATTTAGGACTCTTTTCTGAACATGTTCTACATATGAAATACATTACAAATTAAGCTGCTGTCAGTCCTCTTTCCAGATTGGTTGGGACCATTAATGTAGTCCATCAGCTCACCAGCAGACCATTACTTTCTCAGCAGTGCTCCCTGTAGACTTGCATTGCTCACTTTGGACATATTGCTTTAATAAGATAATTATTTCGGAAAGCTTGAGTTATCTGAAGCCTGGGAAGGAGCGCTTCAGAACCTGGCAAAGTGCTTTCTGTAGTAAAAGATTTTAGAGATCATAGAGTAAAATGCATATTTAGCCTCATTTACATAAAAACATCCAGCACAGCTTTTCACAAATTAACACAAATTTGATAGAATAGTGAAAGATATATGACTAACTTCTTCCATTTCTAAGACTCCAGATGTGTTTTTTATGTTGGTTAATTTACTTTATGATTATTTGTTAGAACTTAAGACATCTGTTGCCATTGTGTAGTATAAAATATCTTAATGGTATTACTAAATGCCATGTGTCTATCAGTGCCTAATCATGTATCTAATGCTAAAGAAATGCCCTGGGTAGACTTTTCTACACAGATGTGGAACACCAGGCTGCTGATCATGAAATTCTGCAAAAAACAGAATTTATCCAAAGCAACTTCTTAGTATTTGAATTTAGGTAGAAAACAAAGTACTAAAATCAGGCAGAAATAATTCAGAGTTTCATGCTTTTATTTGATTCTTTATTGCAGCAGCTGTAATTTTATATTTTTTTCTGTAATTGCACACTATGCTTAATAAACTTAATATCACTATTACTATTGATTATACCATATCTCTCCATTTTATCTGTAGTTCAAGGAAGTAAGTTGTAGTATGCCCAGTGTCTCATAACAACTCAAGGTGGAACTAATGCAAATCAGACTCTGATTAGAAAGATAATCATATAGTTATCCCTGAATAAACTGTATATATATTTCCTTATTATTGCATTATTATCTAATTTTTATGGAATGCATGTCTGTTGAGGGAATTTAGAGTATTAACTGCCAATTCAGGCTCAATTATCTTTAACTATTGATAAGAAAGGCTATAAAAAAATGAGGTGATGACAGGATGAACAACCAAAGACCTGGTAAATTTCAGAAATCAGAAGATTACAGCTCAAATGAAATATTACTTGACAATTTTATTTTACACATGTAGAATTCACTATCATGTCCACAGTCCCCTGTGCTTCTTTAGGTCATAAATACTATCATTAGACACATGTATATTAAGAGGAAGAACACAGTGTTCTCTCTAGGCTGATATTCAACTAGATTTAGAGTAGAGATAACCCCTTACTGGTCAAAATGCTATGGGAAAGAGTGAAAGTTGAGATTATGTTCCTAAATTCACTTTGTTTTGAATTATATACAAACTAGAGGCCCAGTGCATGAAATCATGCATGGGTAGGGTCCCTGGGCCTAGCCTGCGATCAGGGCCATCTTCTGTCCGCTCGCCAGTCTCCAGTCCCTCTTGGCCACCATCCA
Organism: Myotis lucifugus; assembly: GCF_000147115.1. Classification (NCBI taxonomy): domain Eukaryota; kingdom Metazoa; phylum Chordata; class Mammalia; order Chiroptera; family Vespertilionidae; genus Myotis; species Myotis lucifugus. The sequence continues at coordinate 1,622,366 of NW_005871099.1, read as the reverse complement.
CCCGGTTCCCCTGGTTCCCCATTTGCCATACTGCGATTGGAGCCTACAGGCCGGGGGGAGGGACTGAGAGGTGGTCAATGCACCTCATAATGACTGGTCAAGCGGCGTTCTGGTCGTTACGCCGTTATGGTCACTGGGCTTTTATTATAGAGGATAACTTGACACCATTTTAGATAAAATAGAATATCCTTTAATCAAGAAAAAGGATGTGGCTCCTGTACTTGGCAGTGCAATCTTTTTAAATCTTTTATTAGGAAAGCTTATTTTTTTCTCTCTTGCTTTTACTTCTCCACGACCCACTGGTTTATCCTTCCTGAACTTTTAAAATTCTCACTTACTTGAAAAAGTTTCCGTAGAATATTGACCTGAATCATTGCAAAATCATATATCTCATTTGTCTACTATTCTTCCCTCTTAAATTAAAGCTGGTTTTTAAATTTGCTTTGTCCCATGGCATGTGGCAGAACTAACACTGTCCAAGTTTCAGATCCTAGGAAGTGAGAGATGTTACATATTCCATTGCTGCATCTTTGGAACTTAGAGACTGTCATGCTGTGAAAAAGCATGAGACTGCTGGAGCATAGGAGGCCACGTGGATGAAAATTGGGACAACCCAGCTGACAGCCAACACCAAATGCTACCGCTGAGGCCATGTTGAACCCTCCGACCCTTTCAGATAACTGCAGCTGCATGACTGGTCCTAGGTGACATTAGCAGAAAAAATGCCCAGACCGCCAATCCACGGCATTAAAAATAATAATGAGTTGTTTTAAATGACTGAGGATTGAGTGACTGTTATACAATAATAGAAAAGTGACGCACTAACAATAAAGATTCTTCACCACCCTTCTTTGACTCCTCCTGGTTATTTTTATTAGCATATTTATATATTTTTTAGAACCAGCAAATAATTCTTTTTCCTTAAAATTACTCTTGACTTTGCTGATACAATTTTAAGAATTATTTTCCTATTAACCATAAGTCTTCCTAAGTTGTAAACCTACAACTTCCTTTATGTACACATTTGTTGTAGTATTGTAGAACCATACATATCATTTCCTGACCTACGCAATGAAGTTAATAGCCCCCTTTTCTCTACTTTGTATAAGCTTCCATAACTGCATTGTTCACTCTCTACTGCAACATTAGGAGTTTGCTTGTCCATCTCTCTTTGTTGACTATGTACTTCTTGTCAAAGATCGTGTCTTGTCAACCTAGGTATCCTTTGTACCCATACTCTGCCTGGCACAAATTCAGGATTAAGTAAATGTTTAGTGAATTAATGAATGGATAAATGAAGAAATGATGAAATTGATCCTTTTTTTAAAAATATCTTTTTATTTTGTTTCTTTCTTTTCATTTCTACTCCAAACACCTCTAGAGACATATACCAAGAGATGTGTCATCTTTTATTAAGTGTTTTCATTTGTGTTTCTTTTTTTCCCCCAAATAGATTTTAATCTCTTGGGACATGGGAGCATAAATTATACTATGGCACATTTCCTGGAGACAAATGATTTCGACCATTGCTACCTGCTACCATGTGTTAGATTATTTTATTCTTAGTTTCTCTACATAACACTCATAGATCTATGTGAAACCTTTACTCCTCATAGTTAGATATTGTTGGTTTTAAAAACTTTCTGATATCTGACATTATGGAAACATCACAGCTTGTTATAGAAAAAGGCTGGAAATCCAGGAATAAGTGCTAACATTATTGTTGGCTAAGATAAACCTTGATTGCAACAAGTCCCTCGTCCCCATCCATCAGTGCAAAGTGAAGCTTTAACTTCTAAGTAAGAAATTTGGTAACTGCCAACATTTTACATGTTTGTTTCTGTTATTCAGTTAATTCAGTTGTTGAGATCATGGCAGTTATTTCTGGTCCAAGGATGCCTTATTCTAGCCAGGAAAATCTGCTTCTTTTGCAAAGGGATTCAATACTTGTGTTAGAAAAACAATTCAGAGCATGTCCTCATGGTCATGGGTCAACAGCATCAGTGTCACACAGGAACAGTGACAAACCTTATTTTTGCATAGATATTTTTTTAAGTTTTCAGACTAAGATGTGTGTGTGTTTGTTTTTCTTCAAATTAATTGTGTATACTACTGTATTTCCACTGTGTGGCATGGAAGTCTATATATATATATATATATATATATATATATATATATATAGTAACATATATCTATTTTTTTATAATTTGGGGAGAGTGGGTTGCTTGTGAATATTTGGTGTATGAAACTAATGAAGTCCTACAAAACCTTCCATTTTAACTTAATCACTTAATATTATATATTTTTCTACATGTGAAAGTGTACTTGTGAGATTAGTTCCATAATTAGCAACCCCATTTATTGTACTTGCCACTGCTGTTTTATTGCTCTGGTATAGACAAACAGTAATTAGAACAATTACTGCACTTATTACATGCAGTCTCTCTAGATTTGCAATAGGGTATTCTCCAAAATACAACGAGAAACCAAAAGTGCTTAATTCCTTGCACAATTGTCAGAAAATCTTCTAAGAATTTATATATTTTTTGAGAAATAATTCTCTATGCAACTCTTTGGTGAACAAGTAGATCTACCAACGTTTATGAATACTTTAATGAATACAGACTTGAATCTTACTAACTTTAATATTTTTTGAAAGTTGTATCTAATAAATATGTTTTGATGTAAAAATAAATGATAATCATCTGAGTTTTGTGTGTGTGTGTGTGCGTGTGTTGAAGAACAGGGCTAGTTGTTAAGAAAAGCTAGGTCTCAAATGGACTTTTACTAAAAGAATAAAAAATTACTTCAGAGTTTTTCCAAGCAACTACTTCACCCAGTCGCCCTTTCCCCCTTATAAACATTGACTGGTCTTTTGGGTAAGAAACATTTGGCTGTATTGAAAAAAGGCTTTAATGAGTCAAAAACAAGTCAGAAAACATTTGCAACTTGTAAAAATCTTCTCCTGATTCAAAGCAACCGCATCTTTATAGGCAAATTTCAAACTGGATCGCATTCAACTCGCGGCACAATTTATTTAGACAGATTCCCTGTGATGGAATTCAGTGTTCAAGCAGAATTAAAGTGTACTCACCAAGGAATCTGTCTGAACAATGACATTTAAATAAATAAACAAATAAATAGCCACGGTGTTTAACCAGCAGAGAATATACTAGATTAAACAAATGGCATGTCTTCAGGAATCTTCATACACAGACAAACAAAAAATGCTGATTCATGCAAATATAACATTTGTATTCATTGAATGCTCAAATAATTATTTGAAATTGCCCAGCATAATAAAAATTATAAAATTACAACATTTTTTACATTTTCCAAGACAATTAACTTTGTGGGAAACCTTGTACTATACTGTCTTCTTAATATTAATGACATGTGTGTACCCTTTCTTGCAGTTAACACTACCATAAATCAAAGAACAATGGGGTTGGTAGTCACTATTTCCGATTTGAATCCTAGTTCCCTGAGCATGGCTCCTCTCCCAATCAGATTTTCAATCCCCTCAAATCCTTCCCTGTAGAGGTCAGACACGCTAAGTCTGAATAAAATACAAAGATGCCAGTAGAAGAATTCTACCGATTTCAAGGAATACAAATTTACACTGAAATCCATTGTTAGAATCTCCACATAATGAGATTCTATATTTAGAGCTCCTGCCACTTTCAATATATGTGCATCTATAGCTTAGGGCGCTTCAGAAATTATAGTAGTTAGGAAGTCTTAGGTGATCCCAAGGAAGAAAAAGTTAGCAGATTTTTTGAATTTATAACTCCTGTTCTAATGCTCCATTCTCTCCCTAGATATCAAGCACATATTTTTCTTATTATAGATATTTGGGGAGGGTAGGTCATCATATTCCTGTCAAGATCACCCCTTGTCATGAGTCAGAGTCATCCATCTCATCTCTAGTGACTTCCTTCAAGCACACTGTTTCACTAGAAAAGATATTGACACGAATTTTTAACCCCAATGTTTCTTTCCCAGCAGAAAACACTTGAGAAACATTGAAAATGCTCATGTTCTGGTGATGTGGAATGAATTAAAAATTAAAGTCAGGAGTTCTTTTATGATGTGTGTTAACTTCAATCTGAAAGTGGCTTTCAAAATATTCATATTTCACTGCCAACATTAATATTAAATGTTAAGACCGTGAAATTTTCAGTGAACTTAACCTGATCCTGTGGCTGTATAGACACAAGGCAGGTTAGAGAGCTATTAGTCATTAACAATTTACCATGATGATTAGATTCTCGTAACATAAATTTAGAGTAAAATCATCCTGCTTACTTCATACCTATTTTCCAGAAAAGGAAGTTAGAGCATATATACTGTAACCCAATATGTGAAACATTAGGGAGTTTTGAGAAATTCCTTTTTCCCCCAAGTGTATTCTCTTATTTTATATGTCTAAAAAGGGCTGCAAGACCAAGAGTTGTGATGAAAGCAGCCAGGGTTTCACAAGGAGAAAAAATGTAAGAGAGAGGAAAATAATATACAATGTTCTATATGAAGCGCTAACTTTCCTGAAAATAAATAATCTAAAACACAATTCCTCATATATTTTAAGTTGTCATGATATTTTCCTTATTATTAGAAATTAGAAATGCAGCTATAATAACTGCAACCATTATGGAATAGAAACTGGAGTTTTTAAACACTATACTGCAAAATTTTACACTATTTTAGTATCATTTATTATTCTGGAAGCAAAATAATTTATTTAAATTCATAAAAATATTTTTCTTTATTTATGGTTATAAGATTATAACATTTCTTTCAATTAGATCCAAATTAAATCAAAGCTTTTCAAAATTATGATTCATAGATAGTTATGTTTAATATTTTCAGAGAATAATTTCCCTCTAACACACTTTAAAAATGTTTAATGATAGCCTTCCAAATAAGATCTATCACATAAGTAACTCATGGGTTCCTCAATGTGGTATTCTCTGTGTCTATCACAGTACTTGTCACATTTGTGGCTCCTTTTCTAGCCGATGAATAAATAAATGATTAACTATCTTCAAAATCAACTACATCGCTCTTTAAAGATTCAAACTTGTATGTAAAGTCTCACTTCAAACACTTCATTGTTTTGAATCTAACGGGGAGAAACACCTTAGAAATTTTATTTCTTTTCTTTTATTTATATTTTATTTTATTTATTTTATTATTTTATTTTATTGCCATATGAATGCCTACTTCTTTCAACACTGTTTGTGAAAAGGTTCTTCTTACCCCATTGGATCACCGAGGAACCTTTGTTGAAACCAAAAATGTTGTTTGTTAAATCCCCGGTCAGAGTGCATATTGGAAACAACCGGTTGATGTTTCTCTCTCGCTCACTCTCCCCCTTTATGTCTCTTTAAAATCAATAAAAACATATCCTTGGGTGAGAATTAAAGAAAAAAAATAAATTGAATATATATATATATATATATATATATATTAATAAATTGAACATCGCTCTTTTCTGGGATTTCTATATTGTTCTTTTTATAAAACTATCTTTACATCAATATCATACTATATGATTACTGTAGCTTTACAGTAAATATTAAAATCAGGTAGTGAAAAACTTCACCTTATTCTGATGCATTGTAAGAACCTGATTATTATTTAACAGGAAAGGAGTAAAAGGGAGAGCAGATAATATAGGCATGCCATTTTCACAGCTTTGCCAAAACGCTGCATTTAACACTCCAAGTCTGTTCCCTGATGATTGATGGGGGAAGGGACTGGACAAAGGCACTTTGAACCCAGTAAGGCCTGAGTGTGTTGGGAAGGTGCTTACCCTTCACTCACACCAGGGAGCTAGTCAGTGGCCAGAATAGGTGTGGCCACTGCAAGCTGTGAAACCCAAAGATTTAAACTTTTAAACAAAGGAGCACACTTGCTCTCTCTCTCTCTCTCTCTCTCTCTCTCTCTCTCTCTCTCGTGGGCCAGGCTCCTGTGACTCCTGCTGCAGGAGATGTGCTTCCCTGCCCACGTGGCTCATGACCATGTGGGATTCCACACAATGGATCACTGGACTGAATCTGGACTGGATGCTAAACTGCACTGGGCTGCAACGTGGAATGGGAGCTCTGGACAATGGCCTTGCTACTGGCTCCACTGGAACCCCAGCTGCACCTCTTTCAGGACTCCTTTAAGGCACAAGGATTTTACAACCTGAGAAATGTAATCCCATGCAAATAAAGCCTCGTACTCATCCTATTCTCATGTGGGGGCTTCTGAGAATTCTTGTTTTAGTGGCACTCCAAGAAACTCACTCCCATGAGCGGCAGAGGAGTTTGATTCTCTAGTAATAATTCCAAGAACAGATTAGTTATTTTAAGTCCTTTACATTCCCATATAGATTCTTAGATTTTAGTATCAGATTGTCAATTCACACATACAGGCACATACACACAAACACACACACACACACACACACATATACACACACCACCTGCAGAAATATTAATTAGTATTAAATTTAATATACAGAACAATTCTAGAAATAATTAAAACATCTGAAAAATATTGGACTTTAATTCCATGAATACAGCATGAATCTCTATAGAAATCTTTCATTTCCTTCAGCCATATTTTTTGGTTCTCACTGAACAGTCCTTGAACATGTTCTGTAAAATTCATACCCAAGTTTTTCTTGTTTTATGCTTTAGTAAATGATATTGTTTCTTAATTTCAACTGTCAATTGCTCATTTCTAGTGTATGGAAATGTGATTACTTTTTGTATATTCACATTATCTATTGATTTGCCAAACTTTTACATTAGGTATAGTATTTTGCTTTTTATTTATTTATTTAGTCATTTATTTTACTAATTCTTAGGATTTTCTGTGATTGTTTTTTTCTGTAAAAATAGTTTTCCTTCTTCATTTGCAATGAATATGCACTGTGTTTCTTTTTATTGTCTTCTTACATCAGTTACAAGCTACAGAACAATGTTAAATAGGAATGTTGATAGTGGAAAAACTTGCCTTGCCTTGTTCCCTACTTTACTTGTTAAGTATTCAGGCTTTCACCACTAAAAATGATTTTAGCTGTAAATATTTGAAGATGACCTTTATAAGGTTGAGGAAGTTCTGTTCTATTCCTTTTTGTGAGAGTTTTTATGATGAGTGGGTGTTGAAATTGTCAAATTCTTTTACTGCATCTATTAAGATAATTGTATCATTTTTCTCCCTAGTTCTGTTGATACGGTGAATTACACTGATTAATTTTTGAATGTTAAATCAAGCTTGCATTGCTGAAATAAAGTCTAGATAAAATTATTCTTCATTATATACTGCAGGATACTATTTTATAATATTTTGGTAAAGATTTTAGCTTTTATGTTTATAAATGACATTTAACTGTGGTTTTATGTTTTGTAATATCTTTGTTTTCTTGGGTTAATTCTGGCTTTATAAAATGAGTTGAAACAATTTTATTCTATATTTTTGAAAAGCATGTTAGAGTATTAGTATTATTTGTGTTTTGAATGCAAAGTAAAATTTACCAATGAAAGTATTCAGACCTGGAATGTCTTTATGTGAAGGTTTTTAATTAAACCATCAATTTCTGCAAGTTATATAGAGCTATTCATATTTTTAGTTCTTCTTCAGTCAGCTTTGTGATTTTTTTTGTCCTTCAATGAACTTGTCCTTTTTATCTAACTTGAATATGTTGGCATATTCATATTATGTTCTTATTATGCTTTTAATGACCCCAGAATCTCTAACAATGTTTACCCTTTTTATCTGATGCCAGTAAACAAATTAAGTTTACTCATATTAATTTTACTGATCAATCTTATCAATCTTTTAAAATATAAATCTTGTAAAATTTTTGAATTTTTTCTATTGTTTATTACTTCTCTATTTTATTTATTTTTATTCTTATACTTATTATTCCTTTCTTAATTTACTTATGACTTAATTTGCTCCATTTGTTTTAGCTTTTTAAAAATATGTTTTTATTGATATTTTTAGAGAGGAAGAGAGAGGGTGAGAGAGATAGAAACATCCATCGGCGGCCTCCTGCATACCTCAAACCGTGGATCAAGTCCACTGCCCTGCAGGCAGGATGGTGGAGCAGGTGAGGGGACAGCACCAGGCCAAGGCAAGGTGCCAGGCGGGACTACAGGTCTGTGAGGCTAGGGGCGAGAGCTGGGGCCTGATTCCTGCAGGCCACTCCGAGGGACCCCACCTGTGCACGAATTCATGCACCTGGCCTCAAGTCTATATAATAAAGCCTAAGCGACCATTACAGCAGAACTACCAGAACAACCGGTCATTATGATGCGCACTGACCACCAGGGAGCAGACGCTCAACACAGGAGCTGCCCCCTGTTGGTCAGTGTGCTCCCACAGAGGGAGTGCTGCTCAGCCAGAAGCCAGCTCAGAGCTGGCAAGTGCAGCAGCAATGGCGGAAGCCTCTCCCACCTCCGTGGCAGCTCTAAGGAGCAAGGAGACAAGCATTAAGGAGCAGTGAGCAGGCAGGCTGTAAGGAGTGAGGGGTCCCAGACTGCGAGAGGGCGCCGGCCGGGCTGAGGGACCCACCCCCTCAGTGCATGAATGTTGTGCACCAGGCCTCTAGTTGACATATATTTTACTTCCACAGTTGTTATAAAACTTATTCAGTTGGCCCTCCAAATTGGAGAGTTTCACATCTCTGAATTTAACAAAGAACAACTCAAAAATACTTGCAAAAAATTATGTTGATAATTACTTGGACATTGTAGTTAGGCCTATGATGGCTGTGTCTGTGCTGAACATGAACTAACTATTTTTCTTGTTATTATTTCCTAAACAATAGGAGAATGTAGTATAATAACTATTTACATAGCATTTACATTGTATTAGGTATTTAAAGCAATCTAGAGATGATTTCAAGAATATAGAAGGATACACATAGGCTATATGTAAATACTGCATTATTTCATATGAGGGACTTGAGCATCCAAATTTTGGTAACTATGGAAGTCCCTGAAACCAATCTACCACATGTACTGAGGGATGACTATAATAGTTTATAATTTCACCTTTAATAATAACATTAACTGTTCAATGAAGTAAAATAGAAAAAAAAACCAAGTCATTTATTTACCCATATATTTGCCATTTCTGGTGTTCTTCATTCCTTTGTATAGTCCCAAAATTTCCATCTGATATCACTTGCCTTATGCCTATAACTTCTTTAACATTTCATATACTAGATCTTTTAGAAATGAATACACTGGGCATTTGTTTGTCTAAAAAAATTTTTTAGATTATTTTTTATAAAATACGTTCTCTAGATATAGAATTCTAGGTTGATCTTTTAAATTTATCTCTTAGCATTTTAATGGTGTTATTGTGTAGTGTTTGGCTTAAATTTATTTTTGTATAATTTGTTGGTTAATTAATTAATTTTTATTGTCTAAAGTTTTACATATGTCTCCTTTTCCCCCAATTAATCCCCCCCTCACCCCGCCAGGCATTCTCACTCCAGGCAAGCCCCCACCACCCCAGTGTCTCTGTCCAAAGCTAATATGCATGCTTTCAAGTCCTTTAGTTGTTTTTTAACCCCTCACCTCCCCTGCCATTTGTCTCTGGATCTATTTGTTCATCAGTTTACGGTGATCATTATATCACACATATGAGTGTTACTTTATTGGTCATAGAGTATGCTTTATCCTCTGCTCCTTTTTTCTTTATATAGGTTTTCAGCAATTTGATTATAGGTTTTGTACACTTGTATGCGTTTATTCTCTTTGAATTCATTGGGATTCTTGGATTTGATTTCATAGCAGTCATAAAATTCAGAAAAATATTAGCCCCAATTTCTACAAATAATTTTTTCTTTTCTATTTTCTTAACTTTGTGTACTACAATTAATATTATCTCACTTTTAATTAGGGTGTTTTGTTTTCAGTCTTTTATCTCTGTGTTACATATTAGAGTTTCCAGTCCTATGTGTTTAAGACCCTTGACATTGGGTTTCTACAGTGTCTAATATGATATTAATCCTATACAATATATTTTAGTTTTAGACATATTTTTCATAATTAGAAACAAAATGTAGTTATTTACATCTTCCATTCTCTCATTTTATTGGTTTTTCCTTAAATATTCATAGATAGATAGATAGATAGATAGATAGATAGATATTCACACACATAATGTCAGTTTTACCATTCTTGTATGATTATTCTATCATTGCCTTTGTGTCTTCTTTTATTATAAATTTTATTTTTCTGCTTATTGGAAAAATTTAGTAATTTGGGGTTGAAATTTGGGTACTGAAATTACTATAAAATATCAATTATTTAAATTTTGTTGTTTCTCTTTTTAGAAATGAGCTTTGCTTGGGCAGACACTAAGTTATTTTCTAGTGAGTTTTATTCTCTGAAGACTTGATTTTAGTTTTCTTAGAAAAGGTTGAGTATAATCTCATTCTATCTCAACCAATAATTCATAACTCATCTCAACTATTAAGGAATGACTCCTCCGGGTCTCCACTGAACACTCTGAGTAGTCTCTGAGGGTTTTCAACATTCACGAGAGAGGGCTCAAATGTCTCCCCACCCTTTCTTAACAAGGGAAATTTTCCTGGTAAAAAATCCTCTGTCATTTTTACTTGGCCTTATGAAATTTTGGTCTCCATATAAGCAAGTTCATAGTCAGCAAAAGTTTAAGGGGTCCAAAAACAGATTTCAAAAGCTCTTTTTCTGTATATATTTCTTCTTATAAATCCACCTTATAATTCACAGACTTAGGCTCTCCAAACTCCAAATTTCATCAACTCGCCTCAGAGATACTGCTGGGCTATGCTTAAATTCCCCTAATCTGCCCCTATAATTCAGACATTGGTTCTAAGAAGAAAGCCAAGGAGGGTGTAAGGTTCACCACCTGCATTGTTTTCTTTCTCATAGAAACCAGATTGTGTTGCCTCTTCTCCAAAGTCTTAAAAAAGTTGTCTCCTACATTCTCTTACATTTTCTAGTTATTTACTGCAGGAGGTTAAGTCTAGTCCATACTATTCCAATGTGGCTGAAACACAGTTTATTTTGGAGCCCAGACTCTTAATTACTCTCTGCTGCTTTTATTGCCACCTGGTTTCTCTGTAGGTGCACCATGAGCCTTCAGTAAATTAAAATCAACAAGTCTTTTTTAAGTGATGTGATCTCAAATGAAAAAATTTAATCTGTATTATTATAAGAAATAATATATTTGTAGTTCAAGTCAAATATGGATCTTTGCATGTCCAGTTACTGAACATACACACTTGGCACATCTTGATTTTGTTACCATTACATAAACCATCCCTAGCATTGCTTTTCATTTGCAAATGAAATCAGAACTGCCTTCTTTTTTTTTTCTTTCTCTTATTGGTAAAACTGTTGAGCCATAAAAAACTAAACACATATTGACTTCATGGAAAAATTTTATCCAATTTGGAATCCACCCACATACATTTTTCTGGTTATCCAAGCCCTTACCTCTTCTATAATCCGGACACATTTATCTCCCTTATCTATGAACAGATCATGAGAGATTTTTGACAACTACTATGGCCTGTGTCTTCAGCAATCATTTGATCTAGGACTCTAATAACACAGTCAAAAAGGAAATTAGGCTTGTTTGACATAACTTGCTCCTTGTGAATTCATGCTGGCTTCTAACATTCCCTACATTCCTAAGAGCACATAAACCATATGCTTAGGAACCCAGTGAAGAATTCTGTGATGGCTTAGATAGTTCTGAGCGTTATCCATTTCCTCAGTTTTTAAATTGAGTTATTTACTACTTCTGCTTATTTTTCATTTGTCCTCAAATTCTGAAAAAAATGCCTTTCTACTAATATAATTACTAATATAATTATAATTACTAATATAATTATAATTAATTTTGGATTAAAATGTAATTTGCCTAGACCTAAAAGACTTAAACACTTTTAATTAGAGAGACCACAATAACCCCTCCTTGCCTGTTTTATAAGGTCTGAGCTTTAAAAAATGTATAAAGGTTAACTGAATGATCTCTTACTTTAGAAATCAGGAAGCAAAATCACTGTCTTTACTCTCATGAAAACCACAATTGAGGAAGGGATCAAAAATCAAAACATAAAACATATTTTTGATATGTTAATATCAAAAATATTAACATAAAATATGCAAAAGAGCAAATGTAACTCTTAAGGATGGTCGCAAAGTGTGGTGAGAGTAGGAGAGTATGACTGGATTTGGAAAGTTAGAGAAGGCTTCCCTATGGTGAATTTTTAAAATTAGTAACAAAAAATACACAAGGACAACATGAGCAGAGGAACTGGGAAGAGGCCCAGCCTATGTGCTTGCCTTTACAGCCCCAATGCTGTATATCCAGAAATCTGTCTCCCCAAGTAGTTGCTATTTCTTTCTACCGCGCATTTACACTACAATGGAAGTTGGTTTTCCTGTTGAGTAACTAGCACTTAGAACAGTGCCTCTATGCTGCTTATTCAATAAATGTTTGTTGAGTAAATGAATGAATAAAAAAATGAAACAAGAATGAGTAAAACAAAACTATCACCCACTTTTTATGTATTTACCATATTGATTCTTACCTCAACTTGTTCAGGTTGTTTTCCCTCTAGAACACAACATTTCACCTTTTCTACATAGTCAACATTTTACTTTCATGCTCCAAGTCAAAAATTCACCTGCAAATCCCTTTGTCTTGCTCTCCTCTGGGTTAGTCTTTCCTCACTGAACTCATATTGCATCCTAGTATCTGCCATGTTATTTAGTACATCATGATAGGCGGCCTTTATTACTATCTCTTTGTTTTTTCTTCATCTATCCACATATCTTTGTCCATTAAAGTGCCGAGCCTACAGTCCCCTCTAAATAGTGCCCACAGACAGTTTTATATTACAACACTCTTGATTCTTGAGAAAATGAGTGCTACATATGTGTCTCAGTTTTCTCTCCTGTATCATTTATCAATGTGCTCAGTACATTGATGTATTTTCACCTGTGCTGAGCCTGCATACTTGTAAAACATTGTTTTTATTACCTACGGATTGATTTCATTAAACTATACTTTGCTGATATGTCTCTGTCACATACCAATTATTGCTTTTATAAAACAGTTATATGAAATTCACATAGGAGTCACTGGAAGAATGTTGTTAAAAGTGCGACCCATTGTCATTCATTGTGTCCTTTTCCCCCTGCAAAAGCTATTGTTTAATGTACAACTTGCACTGCATCATAGGGGTTAAAGAAATAGGCTCTGAAGCCCAACTGTCTATACTTGATTCCCGGCTCCCAGCCTTAATACTGTGTCATCTTGGAAGTTATTTAACCTCTCTCTGTCTCAGCTTCCTCATCAATAAATAAGGATGTGAGCGATGATGGCAGAAATAAAAGTTGCCCAGACATATTCCACCTCAGCAACAATAAATTTCAGCCATCCACACATAAGAGGGCCTTTTTGAAAGCTTTGGGATCTAGGTAAGAAATTCTGAAAACCCAGTGGAATCCAAGTTAATAAAGAACAATTTTGAGAGGGCAGGCCATGCCCAGGTGGCGAACTCACTTATGGTAGTCCTGAATATAGACCTGGAAATATCACCCTACCCAGGGGACTCAACTACAGTGTCATTTGGCCTTGGTCATGGCTATCACCATAAGCCCAGGACCTGAAAGGAGTTACATATTTGTGGCTTAAATAATAAGTCCACAGATGACAGTCCCAGGTGTGCATCCTAAAGTGGCCATAACCTGGCTCCAGCCATTCTTGGCTGCAGTCCATGAGCCCCTGGATGCAAACCTGAAAAATGAGTCCAATTGTAGATCCCAAAACAGCCCTGTAACTGGGCTCTAGCCTCTCCCATCTGTAGTCTGTGAGCAGTCCTGCCGGGCAGGTACCCAAAGGGAGACATTCCCATTTGCACACTTGAAAATCCTGAAATGGCCCCGTCTTGTTAGCTTAGGGTCCCATCAGGGACATGACCATCAGTACCTCTGAAACCACGCCAGCCAAACTCTCTCAGCAGAATCTTAAATGGCCCTGTAACATGGTTCTAGTTCATATCATCCAATATCAAAGAAAGGCCTGCCTGCTTAGGCACCTGGTAGGAGACACACCTCATTGATTGGATCTATATGAGAAAATCTACAAAACTCTGATGAACGAAATAAAAATAAATAAATAAATGGAGAAAAATTCCATGTTCATGGATAGGAAGACTCAATCTTATTAAGATATCAGTTTTTCCCATGTCAATCTATATATTTATTACAATCTCAATAAAAATTCTAGCAAATTTATTATATGGATGTTGACAAAATAGTTCTGAAGTTCCTATGGAGAGGCAAAAGCTCCAGAATGGCCAACATAATATTGAAGGAGAACAAAGTTGGAGGATTAATGTTTCCTGAATTCGAGTCTTATTAGAAAGTTGCATTAAGCAAGACAGTAGTTCCTGGGGCTGTGGGGTGGGAAGAGATAAATACAGCATAGTAGGGGTCCTGCAGGAGGCAGCTGGTCAATGATTCTCTCATCCTTGATGTCTCTATCCTTCTCCCTTTCTCTCCCTGTAATCAATTAAAAAATTTAAAAAGGGAAATCAACAGTATCATGAAAGAAAGCCAAAAATGGCCCTACCGGTGGGCTCAGTGGTTGAGCATCGACCTATGAACCAGAAGATCATGGTTGGATTCCTGGTCTGGGCACATGCCCAGGTTGCTGCCTTGATCCCTAGTATGGGCCATACAGGAGGCAGCCAATCAGTGATTCTCTCTCATCATTGATATTTCTATCTCTTTCCCCCTCTCCCTTCCTGTCTGAAATCAATAAAAGTATATTTAAAAAAAAATCAAAAACGAAAATGTAACATACTCAACATTATATAATACAGCAAACACAGTTCAAAGAGGGAAGTTCATAGAAATAAATGCCTACATTAAGAAAAAGAAAGATCTATAATAAACAAGCTACTTTTCAACCTCAAGTAACTAGAAAAAGAACAAACTCAGCCAAAAGTTAACAGAAGAAAGAGAATAATAAAGATAAGAGCTGAAATAGAGATAAGAAAAATAAATAGAGAAAAGCAATAAAACTAAGAGCTGGTTTTTTTAAAAGGATAAACGAAATTGACAAACCTTTAGGTACACTAACCAAGAAAAAGAGAGAAGACTCAAGCAAAACTCTAAATGGAAAAAGAGTCATTACAACTGATATCACAGAAATATAATAAATCACAAAATACTTCTACAAACAGTTAAATTAAACAAAATACAAATATTAGATAAATTGCTAGAAATAGTATGCAACCTACCCTGACTAAGTCATAAATGAATAGAAAATCTGAGCAGACTAGTAACAAGTAAGGAGATTTAATCAGAAATCAAAAACCTTCCAACAAAGAAAAGCTGACACCAGACAGATTCATGAGCGTATTTTATCAAACATTTTCAGAAGAATTAATGCCAATCCTTTTCAAAAGCTTCCAAAAGTAGAAAAGGAGGGGGGAAACACTTCCAAATTCATTTTACAAGGTCAGCTTTACTTTTATAACAATGCCAGATAAAGACAGTATGAAAAAATAAAATGTAGGCCAATACACTGATTAACATGGATGCAAACATCCTCAACAAAATATTAGCAGATTTGATTCCACAGCACATTAAAAAGTCCATTCACTATGATCAAATGGGATTTATTTCAGGGATACAGGGATGATTCTTCATCTGCAAATAATTCAGTGTGGTACACCACATTGACAAAAGGAAGGACACATAGTAAATGATCATTCTAGTAGATGGCAAAAATGCATTTTACAACATTCTTTTCATGATAAAAACATCCTCTCATGAGAATTTTTAGTAAATTAGGTATAGAAAGAATATACCTCAATAAAATAAAGGCCAAATAAGATAAGTCCAGGCTGCCAGTGTGGTTCAGTGGTTGAGCATTGAACTATGAACCAGAAGGTCACTGTTTGATTCCTGGTCAGGGCACATGCCTGGGTTGCAGGCTCAGTCCCCAGAAGGGAGTGTGCAGGAGGCAGCTGGTCAATGATTCTCTCATCATTGATGTTTTCTCTCTCTCTCTCTCTCTCTCTCTCTCTCTCTCTCTCTCTCTCTCTCTCCTTTCCTCTATGAAATCAATGAAAATATATTTAAAATATATTTTAACATATGTTCATTTTATATTTTTATTATATTGCTATTTTGCCTCTTTTAAAATTTACTTTAATGGTGATGATATTCTCTTCTTAATTTTGTCTTCTGGGAAGCTCCAGAACAACTTTATGATTCACCATATATACCACTCTAGTCTTGACTTCAATGGGTTAATCTGCCCTATTTTTCCTGTAGTTAAACCCCTTTACCTATGTCATCATGGAACATTCTATATTTGCATTAGTGATCCAGTCTATACACTGCACTACAATTAGTCTGATCAGTATAAATTATTTTGCACTTCTTATTATCAACCTTGCATTTACTAGTATCTCCTCTGTTAGGATTGTCTTGAGAATTAGAACCATGTCTTATTTTTGTTTGTTTATTGTCTTATCTACTTCTTAGTGAATGAAATAGTAACTATTTTAATGGCCACATTTTTTAGAAAACATTCACTGAAAGTAGTGGGAATAAGAGGATACATATATTTTAAAGCCATTTTTAAGGCAACAGTAAGAAAATATCTCACAGCCATGGGAGCCTGAGAAAGTGTGTTTGTGTGTGTGTGTGTGTGTGTGTGTGTGTGTGTGTGTGTGTTTTTCTTTAGGAGGAGATGTAACTTTTCATGTAACAAATCAATGGAATAATACTTTACACAGATGTATCACATATCCCAGAGAACAATTCAATACCAATGTCTATTTTACAGCACTGAATCCTGAAACCTAAAGAAGTTTCGTGACACGCCCTAACTCACCCAGCAGGCATATTGCAAATCTGGCAACGTAATTCACCTTGAAATTAAAATGTTTAAAAATGTCTATATCTAAACAATCAGACTGAACCCTTTTCAAGGATTAGAGTACTACCCATCTGTGGGGAATACTGAAGAATATAATGGTGATGAAAACTTGACAACAACATGACACATGAAAGGAAATTCCCGCTATGATGGGAGAGGTGAAAGCCACATCTGTTATTAACATTAAACAGGAATAAGGCTACACAATAAAAAGTGGTCTAAGGACATGCAAACAAAATTGCCATTTTGATTTTTTTCCTTTTAAAAAAAATCTATCAGACCTTTATATTAAAAGGTTAACAGTTATTGAACACAGATATAATATGCATGAGAATATTAGCAATTTTAGAGATACAGAGTCCTGAATGAAACAGCTGGTAATAGTCAATGCATTCTAGTTCATCTTTTCATAACTAAAAAATGTGATGATATATTCATATTATTTCTAGAGTTATAGAGCTTAGATGTTTATAAAATACACATTTTTATAATTATTCTATTAGATTTTTCCCCATTTTTGTGTGTACCATATGGTTTTAAACAGTGGTGACTAGACAGAATCTATGGCCTTTACCCATTCGCTGTAGTTGTAGATTGGACAGTCAATGATACAACACTCACCTGGAAAAATATATTATACCCCCTAGGACCCTCTCTTTTCTTTTGGAGATTCACTTTTAAATCTAATTCAGTCTTGGACATTTCAATGGCTTTTAGAAGTTTGCAATGTCTTGGGAATATTTGTTACTAAGATTATATAGATCACATATAGGGGATATCCCCTGGCCCCATCCTTTTATTTGAAACTGCCTATCAAGTTGCATCTTCTCTGGAACAATTCTTTAATATAATTACTCTTTCTTTCCCTAGATCAGTGGTTCTCAACCTTGGCTGCACATTAGAATCACCTGGGAATCTTTTTAAAATCCTGATTTCTGGGCCTCATCCTCCGGAAATTCTGTTTGTTATGGGGTGGGGCCACAACATTAGTAACAAAGAAACAGAATTTCCAGAGGATGAGGCCCAGAAATCAGGATTTTAAAAAGATTCATTACTAATGTGGCCCCACCCCATAACAAAGAAACAGAATTTCTGGAGAATGAGGCCCAGAAATCAGGTTTTTAAAAAGATTCCCAGGTGATTCTAATGTGCAGCCAAGGTTGAGAACCACTGCCCTAGTTGCTCTGCATGTTTCATGTATCACGTAGACAGAATCATTTCCTTCACCTGTCTGAGGGAGACACGTTTTCACATTAAAAAATATACTGACTTTAGTTTGCATGAATATTGAGTCCAACTACCACTGATTACTGACTTATCATGCATGGAGTGAGAATAATGATGAGGATGCAGTGCTTAACAACACAGAAATTGTTAACAAGTGTTAATCATATAATCACCAGGAAAATTACTAATTTTGCTTTTTCTTTCATATTTGGCCATCATCCATATCCTACATACATCATGCTAGTGATTGTATTGCATTGCATATGTGATATTTTTATTCCCTGATTGGGTTGTGGCTTTTCTGTAAAAGGATGGAAGTAAAAGATGGGGGTGATGATGACTTTCTTACTTCTTCAGCTTTTTAGTAGATAGGATCTCCTTCATATTGAGCAGATTTATCCAAGATTAAAGGAGATTTGGATTTCCATTGTAGAATTTAGAAGTGATTCTCACAGCGGTGAGACTTTGATCTGTGTGTACCTGAGATGCTCAATGAAGATCAGGATTTCTGCTGGAGAATATGGAAACCCTCAAAAGACAGAATGATACACAAAGGAAGAAAACATATTCTATTAAAAAAACACTAAGGAATGAATGAGGGATAAACTACTGACAATTTAATTTTCTAACTTATTGCTGTTCCTTAAAATTGACTATCACACAGTCATCTCAACCATCTATCTGTCATTTTGGGTGTTCATTGTGGAACATAAGAGTGGTATGTGCATTGTGATAACAGTATAATTCAGTGTATCCCTTAATAAAATTCAGAATAGTTAAAATGGAATTAAACCCGTGAAATATATTGAAATGAATACAGTTTGACACCACATAGATCTTTATTTGCTAGTAAATTGCTGCTGCTTTTTCAATTTCTCATTAGGTGAATAAGGGGCAAAATCAATTAATTGTTTTTTAATCTTCATCCAAGGATATGTTTGGAGAGAGGGAGAGAGCAAGAAAAAACAAAAACAAAAAAACACAACAACATCAAAGTGAGAGAGAAACATCAATTGGTTGCCTCCTGTATGTGCCCCAACTGGGAATTGAGCCTGCAACCTAGGTATGTGCCCCGATTCAAAATCAAACCCACAAACTTTTGGTGTACGATGACACTCCAACCAATTGAGTCACCCAGGCAGGGCTCAATTAATATTTCTAATTCCTGAATTGTCATCTCTAAAATAAAAATAATAATTCCTATATCACTGACTTGTTGGGAGAATTTATGATGTAAAATATGTAAAGTTCCTAAAACATAGCAGGCACTTAGTAAATAGTAGGTACTACAGTGGTAGTAATAGTAATATGTCTAGGTCCAAAACAACACAAGGCATATGTGACACAAATTATGTAAACATTAATTCCAGTGACTAGACATGACCTCAGAAAATTATGCCTGGGAAAGGTAAAATTCTTAACTGATAGAAGTTGATATGCCCATTATCTATTCTGCAGTTTGAAAGACAGGAGCTCTACTGGAGCAGACACCTTCACCTTTGAACCTAGTTCTACAGTCTGAATCATAGAAATATTTCTGTAGTGTTGACAAGTATATCTAGCTATCATAACATGAAAGACACATACTATATATATATAACTTTTTTGGCCATGGACATAATTTTAAAAATCATATTTTGATTCTATATCCAATAAACGATCTTCTAATTATGAGTTGGTATTCTATGTATTTTGCCTAACAAGAGAGAATATACTTTTCAGTAAGAGTACATCTGCCTAGATCCATAGTTATTAGTTATTGAACTAGCCTCATGTATGAATCAACCACTATAAATGTGGTTATGCAGGCCAGATTTCTTGAGTCTGATCATTCTGAATTATTGAAAATCCAAGAATATAGAGCTGGAAAGCTCGGTACCACGCTAGGACCATGAAATTTTAGCCAAGGCCATGTCTTTCTGTTGGATGCATTAGAACACCAATTGCTTCTGCTTGTAAGACACATTAATCTCTTACTAGTACCTAGTCTTTTGGAAAAAATAAAATCTTTTGAAGACTTTCATTTTTCAAATGCTCACATAATATATTTATATTTTCAGCTTCCATTGATTTAAAAACAATAATGAAAAAAGTAATTAAGAATTAAAATAGAGTACTAAATAACAACTGTGATAATTAGGGCTATTAAGAAATAGTTTTGTTTCTCTTCCTTCTTAACATCCAATAGGGCACTTCTCCACTGTTTTTGACAACATTAAGCCGGACAATGTGACTTACTTTATCCAATAAAGTGTGACTTTAAACAACATGTTTTACTTTTGGGCAAAAGCTTTAAGAACATGTGGGTAAATTGTCACATTCCCTTTACCTGCTTTGAGGATTATGGAGTCATGTGTTAAGGTGGAGTTACCATCACTGTAGGCTCTTGAATTATTACAATGAATCTCTAGACTTTCCTCCTCCTGCTATTACTCATTGGTTATATAAAATGAACAAGCCATTTGACTTGAACCACTGATATCTGAGGTTACTTATTTCTATAACATAACCCAGCCAATCCTAAATCATGTGATAATTAACTGCACACTTTTGAGAAAGGCATTTTATGTTAATACATCATATTGTTCTAGAAATATTAAATGATTTATCACCATATCAATTCTTAGATTCTTTGCTATTATTCTTCTGAAGTATTGGGAGTCCATAGATGATATGATAAAGTACTACTTGTGTCACTGAACACCACAGAACATATATGTTAATATTATGAAATCTCAAGTAATAAAAATATATATTCCTATACCTAAAATTTAAGTATTTTGAGGGATGTGTTTCCTCTGATGTAGAGAAAAATGAAACCTTACTTTTTAGGTAGATTCTCAAGAAATAGATTCTGGGCTTATCCCTAATTCTTGTTCATCTAAGGGTAAAGACAATTATCCAGTTTAGTTAACATTCATCAACACTTATATTCTTTGCATTACACTTCATACTTTTATGCATTATTCCAGTTAGTCATCATCACAACCCTGTAAAGTATCAATATTCAGTTGTACAGAGAAGAAATTTAGGTGTACAAAAGTTCAAAATGTGTCCTGGAGTATACAAATAACTGATGATTGAGCAGGTGCCTCTTAGCAATTCTGTATTATCAAAAATAATAACTTATTCTAATTGATATCTCATCATAATCATTAACTGATCACTTAACTTCTATATTTTAATATGTGATTTGGTCTAAATGACATTTTATAAATTAGCAATCAAAAATATCAGACATTTCAAAATGATAAAATATGTAATTTTTTATGTTTAAATGTGATTAATTATAGTTAAATAAATACATTATGTTTAAACACACACACATGCACCACAGGGATAAAACAATATAGGAGAGATAGGTCAAAGGGCTTATTACTTCTGTATGTGTATCTGAATAGAGCTTGAAACTGAGGTTGACAGCACAACCTGTGGAGAGCGGCTACAGTGTTTGGACAGGTTCAAGCCTGGGACTGAGAGGGCACAGTCCTCTCATGCCCATGTGCAAGTCCCAGCTTGGAGGGCAGAGCCCTCCCAGCACAATTATAGCCAACAGCTATAGTTGTAAGCTTGAACCTATGGTCCGAACACGTGGTCCCACGTGTCTGAGTGATGTGGGCTTGATAGAGTTCAGGTGCATGTAATTGAGTAAGATCGAAACCCACAAGAATGTTGTAAACATCTTGACCACGCCCTTACTTTGCCTCATGGAATCTGCTATAAAATAAAGACACGGCTTGTGGGCTCTGATGCTGTCTCTCCATCAGAGAAGCAGCGTCCCACCGAGACCCGGCTTTCATTCTCTTGTCTGTCTTTTCTAAATCCTCCCCCCACCATCTCCCCTCACACTCACCCTTGGCCTTGCTGGCGCGGCACAACAACCTAGTTAGCTTAGGAGCTTGCAGGAGAGAAACATCAGCTATTGTGCTGAGCTATTGTGCTGTCCCCCAGTGTGGTACATGGCAGTGAAGCTGCTGGTAAGATGATTGCCTTTCACTAAAGACAATACCTATAGATGACCATTACTCATTTTCAGGTTAATACGCAGTACAAAGCACATTTCTCTATTGGTGTGCTTCTTAATGGGAAGATAAACTTGTCAAGAGTTGCAAAGAACTAGCGGAAAACAAGTAAAAACAAAATGTTAACTATTTTCTTCATGAATGATATGTAAATGTATTAATATATTCATAAACAATAATCACACAATAAATTTTAATATTGACCAAAGAAAAAGCTAAAGATGAGTTTTTCTACGAAGGAAGACAAAAATTTATTTTAGGTTGTCCAAATAAATAAGAACACATGCTTTAATATAATTGATTTTGCTAGCAATTTGAAACAAGTTGCATTTTTTTTATTTGTACCACATACATTTTCTGCCTTTGTATTTTCAGTTAAATATATTAACTAATCTATTAGCTAAATTCTGCATAATAGATTGTTTAGTTTTGTATATAATATATATCTATACAGAAATTATCTATATACTTGTGCATATAAATTAAAGCCATTTCATTTTAACTTCTATATAGGAAAAAGAATGATAATAAAAAAGTAGAACCTTGCTAGGTCTGGTAGTCATGATGTAGAAAGGCTTAAATATGTGTAATGCATTTCCTTCTTAATCAAAGAAATATGTGAATGTATTAATGGAGTATTTCTAACAATGAAGGATTTTTTTTTAATCAATGGAATCATAGCAGGCCATTGGAGCAACAGTCATAAAACCTCTTAATTTAAATTATTCAGGATATAAGGAGTAAATTTAGAGAACCACATGAGTGAAATATAAGATCTGGACTTCCTGAATGATTCACTTAGGGCAATAACAGGCTATCAATAAAAAGCTATGAACTCTCTCAGCCATATGTAAAAAATAAATAAATAAAATGCTGCACATACAGCTAAATCTCATGTTGCAAATTCTTTTTTATATCCATGTTTAAATATTAAGTTCTAAAAAGAATACCCAAGAGAATTGTGGACAACGGCTGGTGAAGTAGGGACAAAGAAATGCATGGAATGCCTGCAAAGAGCTTATTTTATTAAGCTCTGAAATAACTAAAAATGGCAAGAGAATGGTTAGAGTACTCTAATTTCTGGGCTGAAAGCCTGTTCCGCAAGAGCAATCTGTGTGCATTTGTTTATGCTTCTAAAATGCTAAAATTCCTGACTCAAAGCTTATACAAGGAATCTCATTCTGGAAACCGTTCAGGCAACTATAAGAACAAGTATTGTGAAGAGAATACTAAGATGAATGAGAAATTATATCCAAGGCATCTGGTGTCAGCGTTGCTCGGACTGGTCACAAAGGCATGAGCAAGTCATGCAAGCGCTCTCAATTCCAATGGAACATCATGCAAGTAGGGTGCTTCTTTGCCAAGAAAAAGTAATGTACTACATTTTTAAACAGCAAATAAATTAAAGATAATTTTATAGATGACATGATGCAAAAACATCTGTTCACTCTGGGTTTTATATCTCGTGCACATTCAATTTTAAACAGGGCTATCATAGATGGCGTATCACTTAGCTATTGGTGCATGGGTGCCAGTAAAAACAACCGCAAAAGCCTCAGAGATGTACAAACATATACACTTTGTACCTCACAAATCTGGGGACCAGCTACAGGATGGTGCTCTAGGCGGGGCTAGGCAGGGCTTGGCTCTGCTCCATGTGTTTCTCATTCTCCTCCTAGGACCTCTGGACCAGCCTGCATATTTGCTTCTCACCTGCATAGCAGAGGTGCAAAAGGGCAGGTCTAGCATTGCAAGTGTTTTTCAAGCAGGCAGAATCTGTGTAATATTCCATTAGTGATTTACATGGCAAAGGCAAAATCAGAAGCCTCTGTCAAATCGCACATGAAGACCTGATGAAGTTCAGGGAGCAAGCTATGCTGCTATTGAAACAAGCAACTTTTTCTGACAGTGGTTAATACTGAGAGCAGAGACAAAAAAAATTGGAAGCACGACATCAAAGTATCCAAGAGCTGGAACAAAATAAACAGATTGCAAAGCAAAATAGTATAAAAGAGGTTAAGTAGGTAACAGCAGACTAGCCTGTGTAACACAGTTTGTTGATTGTATGGATTTTGGCATTTACTCTGAGGTGAAAAGTTACTGGAAGTTTCTAGACAAAAGAATGACAGGATCCAACTGCACTTTCAAAGGATCACTATGGCTGTTGTTTTGAGAATAGAATTTAGAGGGAATACTAGTATCTGGAAGCAAGGTAGGAGACCAATGCATTAATCTGATGAAAATAAATGGTGGGGGAAATGACTACTGTTGGTTGAGTGTATTCAGTCATTCATTCTGTCTACAAATATTTATTGACCACCTACTATGTGCCAGGCACTTCATGTAGCTTTATCTAGTAAATATGTTTTAAAGATGTGCTCTGTAGAACTGGCTAATGAATATATACAAAAGTCATTTTTTCATTAAAACAAAATTAAGAAACCCCAATATTTAGGAGACAGAAAGGAACCTCCAGATTTGGTGAAGCAACATTTCAAGTTGTTGGAATGTATTCAGTGGTCTGATCAGTGACCTCACCAAACCTGGAGACTCCTTTGTCTCTTTTAAATCTTGGGTTCTGTGTTTTGTTTTAAGAGGGGAACACTTTCCCTAACAGAAAAAAAAGAAAAGAGAATAGTAATGGCATAGGTAATATTATGTTGAATCTATAATTTTTAAAGCTAACATTAAAATATAAATAGTGATAAAAAGAAGAGAAATATGAGTGTTATAACACTGCATTAATACCCTAGCTGGTTTGGCTCAGTAGATAGAGCGTGGCCTGAGAAATGAAGGGTCTCAGGTTAGATTCCGGTCAAGAGCACGTAACTCAGTTGCAGGCTGGATCCCAGGCCCTGCTCAGTTCAATGTGTCTCTCTCACATCAATATTTCTCTCTGTCTCTCCCCCTCCCTTCCACTCTCTCTAAAAATCAATGGAAAAATAACCCTGGGTGAGGATTAACAAAACAAAACAGAACAAAAACCCTGCATTAACTATTCTATGCATTTAACTCAAGTTTAAGGCTCCATTTGCTTCCTATTGCACATAAGACAGCAGAAAAGCAGTGAAGTGCTGACAGCTAAAAAAGAACACAGGGCATGTTTCACAATCGAACACATCCCTCCAAATGACCCGTGAGAAATAGAAATGGACCATGTACTGAGTATGTTCAGGCAAAAGCCTCAGCGAAGGTTTAATGTAGGATGTGTGGCAGGAAGAGTTGAGTAGAAATTGAAACCAGCTCTTTGAGGTGGTAGCTTTTGAGCCTGCCCAATACATTCCTCTCTTATGTTACATGGTACACATGAGGAGGTCATTTCCAAAGGTTGACAAGTCTAGTGATAATAAGTGGAGATGAGCTGGAACTGAAATCTGTGACATGTCTTCCGGCACACAGTGCCAAAACACACATGGAGAACCCAACCTGCGTAGCTGAAGGGGACTGATCTCATGTATGGAACTGTATTTGCTCCTCCAGCTCTCTACATCCTGCTAACAACTCTTAAGTCACGGAGGGTTACTCTTTTATTAAGAATATCTCTGCCTTCATCTGATCATTTCCACTTAACACACTGACGGCACATATCTTAAAAAAATTATTGTTGTCCAAAAATATTAGCAGTATTGCTTTGGAGGAAACTGTTCAAACTGAGTACCAGTGAGATTATTTTCTTATGGACTATATCAGACAATAATTCTACTCTTGGTTGATAGCATTTAGAAACACAAGAAAATATATGTACATTTGTATTGTGGATTAAGTTAGGTTTTATGGAAACTTCTTTTAAGACAGAGGAAAATGTAAAGAAGACACGTTTGAATACAGTTATTCTGAAGTATAGTGACCTTACAGTTCTCTTAAAAGCTCTAAAATATACTTTAAACATAGCTGATCAGAAGAATTTTTAATATTTATTGACTACTCAGATAACTATTTACAGTAAGTAGTTCAGAAATGCGAAAGCTCTGTATTATAGAATATACTTACTGGAAACATCTTGTTTTTAGGAATCAATTTTACTAGTATAGCTGGTAAATTCAAGCTAAAGACTTCAATTGTTTTTACAAGTAATGTCTTAAATTTATTATCTCATTCCATTTTCATAGCAGAGAGAGATTTTATATTTATTGTATTTAATATTCAAGATAAAAAGGAAAGTAAAAGTTTGTGACTTGTCAAAACCACCTGAATCACAGCAAGCATGTTTGCTATTTTTATGATGTCATACTGTGTGCAAAAATTAGATCAGAGATTTAATTTTGTTTGGTATGATTAGAAACAAGCTCAATAATTTTTTAAATATCTTTTCATACTGGAACTTTAATTTTTCAAATCTGGTCTGAGCCCTGGAGTCCGCCAATGTAATATACAAATTATGAGGATCAGAACCTGTTAAGTGTGAGATATTTTAAAGTATAATATAGTTTCTGTTTCCTGTAAGATGAAGAATTGTATGTTAATAAAATCAGTCCATGTGCAGCATTCTTAACACACCAGATTTTTCTCAGTTTCTAAAACAAAAGTTGTCATCCATAAACAAAAGCATGTGATGTGTCCCCAAACAGTTCATTCAATGTCCTAATTACAATTCTACTCACTTAGCTTATATTCAGTTCAATAAACATTTGAGTGACTTTTATGTCAGGCATCAGAAACACTTTCACTGAACTTAGAGTCTAGTGAGGAAGACTGACAACAAAATAGAGAATTACAATAATGAAAAGTACTAAATTAGAGGTTTACAGAGGTAGCTAACTCTAGGTTAGAGCTCAGAGGATGGGTAATCAGCTTCTGGTTTATCCAGTAGACTCTGAAATATGGACTATCAATGAGAAGAAAAGTGAATTAACTTATGTTCAGTTATCCATTTCCAGGATCAATATAATATCAGAAAAAAATCTGAATTTTGTTCACATAAATGTGACAATTTTTAAAAACCATAAACTGAAATATCTAATTTTGTGACTATATTTTTGTGGATAAATACATTAAAGATGAATACATTTTGCAACAACTCCTCACAAAAGAGGTTGCTTTGAAAGTAAAGTAATATATATGTATATGACTGACGATGGGACAGTCTAGAAATAGAAAACTTTGTTTATTACAGTTTTAACCAGTCATATTTATTTCAACCAGAAATTCTTATGGTATAAGGTATAAAAAAAAGCAGAAGCCAATGTAAATACTTTAGACCAGAGGTCGGCAAACTGTGGCTCACGAGCCACATGCAGCTCTTTGGCCCCTTGAGTGTGGCTCTTCCTAAGCCTTAGGAGTACCCTAATTAAGTTAATAACAATGTACCTACCTATATAGTTTAAGTTTAAAAAATTTGGCTCTCAAAAGAAATTTCAATCGTACTGTTGATATTTGGCTCTGTTGACTAATGAGTTTGCCTACCACTGCTTTATACATTCATTGATGTCTAAGTTTGCACTCTTCTTCAATACATAAAGATGGCAGATAAATGATATTGCTTGGGTTCTTTTAAAAATTTCTGCATAAAATGGAATAGATTACCTCAAATACAATTCAAAACAAAAAAAAGTGTTATATTAAGAACAATCTATATATAAAAGCCTAAGCAACGGTTATGACTGAATGACCGGAACGACTGGTCGACCGGTCGACTGGTCAAACAGTCGCTATGACACGCACTGACCACTAGGGGACACACACTCAATGTAGGAACTTTCCCCTGGTGATCAGTGCACTCCCGCAGTCAGCCTCCTACGATTGACCAACCTCCCCCAGTCCCTTCCTCCCAGCTGGCCAACCTCCTTCAGTCCTTCCCCCTGGCTGGCAGGCCCCCATCGGCCTGGCCCCGATCGGCCCGGCCTCCATTGGCCCTGATTGCTGGCCAGGCCTAGGGACCCCACCCATGCATGAATTCGTGCGCTGGGCCTCTAGTGGAAAAATAGTTTTATCCTATATAATAAAAGCCTAATATGCTAAGTGTCTGGTCATCTGGTCATCCGTTCAACCAATCAAAGAGTAATATGCTAATGATATGCTAAGGCCGCTCAACTGCTTGCTATAATGTGCACTGACCACCAGGGGGCAGACACTCTGATTGGTACATTATCTTGCCACTGGGGTCCGGCCAATCTGGACTGAGCGAGACTGGCTGGAAATGCCCTTGAGCCCTCCTGTGGTCCTTCTGGGGCAGGCCAAACTCCCTAATTCCTCCCCAGCCTCGATCGTGCACCAGTAGAGTCCCTTGGCCTGGCCTGCGCCCTCTCGCAATCTGAAACGCCTCAGGGGAAGTTGGAGAGCCAGTTTTGGCCTGATTCTGCAGGCATAAAAGCCTATATGAAAATTGACCAAACGGCAGAACATCTGGTCACTATGATGTGCACTGACCACCAGGGGACAGACGCTCAACACAGGAGCTGCCCCCTGGTGGTCAGTGTGCTCCCATCGGGGGAGTGCTGCTCAGCCAAAAGCCAGGCTCACAGCTGGCAAGAGCAGCAGCAGTGGTGGGAGCCTCTCCAGCCTCCACAGCAGCACTAAGGATGTCCGACTGACAGCTCCTGGACTGCAAGAGGGCACAGGCTGGGCTGAGGGACACCCCCTGGAGTGCATGAATATTGTGCACCAGGCCTCTAATGCAATAATAAAAAGAGAAAAAACAATGTTTTCTTTTATTACTGTTTCATGAATGCAACCTTATCAAATATGGTCTGTGATGTTTGAAGTTACAATAAAGTTTTTCTTTCTTCTTTTCCTAATCCTCACCCAAGGGTATGTTTATTGATGTTAGAGAGGAAGGGAATGAGAGAGAGAGAAGGAGAGAAGCATTGATCAGTTGCCTCTTATATGCACCCCAACCAGGGACCAAGACTGCAACCTAGGTATATGCCCTGAACAGAATTTAACCCTCAACCTTTCAGTATAGGGGCTGACAGTCCAACCAACTGAGCCACCCCAGCCAGGGCAAAGTTAAAACAAAGTTTTTCAAGAAATAAGCTAGAAGATCCTCTCTTCACTTCATTAAACATATCCCTTTCCTCATTATAATAATTTAAGGAATATTTAATGTCAACATGCATCTATTCTATTCTTATATTTAGATTTTTTAGAATTATTTTTTAAATGCTTAAGTAATGGTGAACACAAAAAAACCATAATTCAAAAGTGAGCTAAAGACATTATTATTTAGACATGTAATCCTTGATTCCTCATTGTTTCAGAATCTTTCAAACTATGTGACTGATATGGTTAGAGTTTAAGTTTCTCAGTAATACTGCACTTAATAACAAGACCACTTATGATATTGTAGTTAACTATACCCCTTTCATTTATATTACGTTTGATTTTTATTAGTTGGTAAAATTATTTTTTTCAAGAAATGTAAATTAATCAAATATACTTTAAAAAGTGTAGCACTTTTATGGAAATATATGATTGCATTCTTTTATTTTCCTAATTCAATTCTTTAGTACATTAACTTACTGTTTTTTAGTACTTATTATTAATGGTCAGTTTCTCTGAGAAATAATAGGAGATGTGGCAACAATCCATATTTTATCACTTAGCGGAATGAATATTTCTAAATTGTCAGATTTAATAGCATCTTGGTGCTTATCAAATATTTTCCATTAATATTTAAAAACCATTTTTCTTGGCAAGTTGCTGAGATATTAACATATTTTATTGAAAACTATAATATTATCAACTGTAAAATACATTATAATTTGATATACTCTTAAGAAAGAGCCTGGGCAGTGTTGCTCAGTGGTTGAGCATTGACCTCTGAACCAGGAAGTCAAGGTTCGATTCCAGGACAGGGCACATGCCCAGGTTGCAGGCTCAATCTCCAGTGTGGGGCATGTAGGAGGCAGGCAATAAGTGATTCTCTCTCATCATTGATGTTTCTTTCTCTCTCTCACTTTCCCTCCCTCTCTCTGAAATAAATAAAAAAACACACATATATTTTCCAAAAGAAAGAATAAGCCCTAGTTGGTTTGGCTCAGTGGACAGAGCATAGGCCTGTGGACTGAAGGGTCCTGAGTTTGATTCCAGTCAAAGGCACATGCTTGGGTTGCGGTCTTGATCCCCAGTAGGGGATGTGCAAGAGGCAGCCAATCAATTATTCTCTTCCATCATTGATGTTTCTATCTCTCTCTTCCTCTCTGAAATCAATAAAAATATATTTTTAAAAAAGAAACAATAAGATGTTGCTAATTAAATCATAATGAAAGTTCCAACATAAATGTAGACTGCATCTTGATTCCAAAGTTCGCAAAAATTAAAACAAAAAAATTTGATGAAATATAGTAATATTCATAATTCCTTAAATATTATGGCAGAAATTGGTTAAATTCTTCTTCCTGGTCTTCATTGCAATTATTTATGATCATTTGTTTACTCAATATGACATGTTCATAAAACTCTTCTTGTGTTGAGTACAAAATCAACATCTTATAAGACACCTTGGCTACACTGATCAGTTTGCTGCCTTAGAGAAAAATAAAGAGAATCTTTTTAAATAATAAGGGCAGCTTATAAAATTTATTACAACAGCCTTCTTCCACTACAGCAGAGATAGGACAGGCCTTCCCAAATAATTTAGTCATCAATGTGGGGCAGTTTGAAATGCAAGCATGAGTCTTCCTTTAGGATCGTTCACCATGAGAACCCATGGGGTTGTGAATGGAGGAAAGATGTCAATAGTGAAGTCTTTGGGGCATGTAAACACTAAAACTTTGAACACTGCAGAAAGAAAGTGAGAAGTCTCTGCAATTAGTACTTCAAAAAAATTTGATGTGACTCTGCATATACCTATGTTATATATTGATCATATCAGTCAGTATATATTAAATTATCTACTTTTATAAAAACCTGGGGTGGTGTTCATCACGTCCAGAACTGCCGTGACCAAGCGGAAGGAAGTCAGTCCTTCAGGGGTTGTCTTGGCAACGGCTGCGCCCTCCCCCGAGCTGTTTCCTGTAAGGGCAGTGTTTGAGGCAGGAACCAGCCCTGGGAGCGTGGAGGCATATCTTTCTCAAGTGTGCCGCACCAGCACAGCCAAGGGTGAACTTGAGTAGGGGCAGCTGAAAGGCTTAGAAAAGACAGACAAGAGAATGAAAGCTGAGTCTCGGTGAGACACTGCTTCTCTGAGAGACAGCGACCACGCCCACACCCGTGTCATTATTTTATAGCAGATTTGCCACGAGGCAAAGTAAGGGCGTGATCAAGGTGTTTACAACATTCTCCTGGGTTTCAATCCTACTCAACTACATGCACCTAAACTCTATCAAGCCTACATCACTCAGGCACGTGGGGCCATGTGTTTGACCATAGGTTCAAGCTTAAAACTATAGCTGTTGGCTATAATTGTGCTGGGAGGGCCTTGCCCTCCAAGCTGGGACTTGTACTTGGCAATGAGAGGACTGTGCCCTCTCATCAGTCCAAGGCTTGAACCTGTCCAAACACTGTAGTGGCTCCCCACAATAAAGTTTTAATTCTGTTTCTTTGTTACTAATGTTGTGGCCCCACCCCATAATGAAGAAACAATTTCCAGAGGATGGGGCCCAGGAATCAGGATTTTAAAAAGATTCCCAGGTGATTCTAATGTGCAGCCAAGGTTGAGAACCACTGCTATAGATAATATTAAAAATATATCTAAATGTGCAATTCTTTGTCCAAAAAATGAGCATGTTCAAAAATTAAATGAAGAAAATTTGCAT
Source organism: Myotis lucifugus (assembly GCF_000147115.1). Classification (NCBI taxonomy): domain Eukaryota; kingdom Metazoa; phylum Chordata; class Mammalia; order Chiroptera; family Vespertilionidae; genus Myotis; species Myotis lucifugus. The sequence goes on along the minus strand of NW_005871099.1, from coordinate 1,590,454 downwards.
ATACTCGATGGAGATTTTCACACATATTTGAGTGATGATTCCATTGATTCCACAGATGATGCTGAAAAGGAAAATTTTCCCATCGAATTTCTTAATAGTATTACTCCTTCGGGAATGCCGTGTCATAAATTAAAATTGAAAGTGGGTGCAATCATCATGCTATTGAGGAATCTCAATAGTAAATGGGGTCTTTGTAATGGTACCAGATTTATTATCAAAAGATTAGGACCTAACATTATCGAAGCTGAAGTATTAACAGGATCTGCAGAGGGAGAGGTTGTTCTGATTCCAAGAATTAATTTGTCCCCATCTGACATTGGCCTCCCATTTAAATTGATTCGACGACAGTTTCCCATGATGCCAGCATTTGTGATGACTATTAATAAATCACAAGGACAAACTCTAGACAAAGTAGGCATATTCCTATCTGAACCTGTTTTTGCACATGGTCAGTTATATGTTGCTTTCTATCAAGTTTGAAGAGCATGTGATGTTACAGTTAAAGTTCTAAGTACTTCATCACAAGGAAAATTAGTTAAGCACTCTGAAAGTGTTTTCACTCTTAATGTGGTGTACAGGGAGATATTAGAATAAGTTTAATCACTTTATCAGTCATTGTTTGCATCACTGTTGTTTTTATATCATGTTTTTTTTCTTTTCATATCATGTTTTTGTTGTTTTCATATCATGTTTTTGTCTTTTTTTATCATGCCTCTGTTCTTGTTATATCCTTTTGTTACTGTTTATTTATTAATACATTTATATATTATTTTCATATACATTTTACTAATTTCATCTCTCACACTTCTATTATAGAGAAAGGGCAAATAGCAACATTAAAATATCTCTGCTAATTAATTCCCTTTTAAAAAAATATATTTTATTGATTTTTTTACAGAGAGGAAGGGAGATGGATATAGAGTTAGAAACATCGATGAGAAAGAAACATCGATCAGCTGCCTCTTGCACACTCCCCACTGGGGATGTGCCTGCAACCAAGGTACATGCCCTTGCGTGGAATCGAACCTGGGACCCTTGAGTCCGAAGGCCGATGCTCTATCCACTGAGCCAAACTGGTTAGGGCAATTAATTCCCTTTTAATGTGCATGAATTTCATACACTGGGCTACTAGTGTTACAATAATAAAAAACCCCTAAATTTTTAAGACTCAAAACAACAAAAATTGATTTTCTGGCTCACACCATGCCTCTCTCCCTCTTGATTGGCAGGATATTCAGTTTTGTATTGTTATTGTCTTCCCAGCAAAAAGCCACCTATTAGACTAATGGCAGACGGAGTCTGTGGCAAAAGAGAATGTAGCAAAGCAAGCCCTTAAAACTTAACTTGAAAGTGACACACATCATTTTTAATCATATTTCATCAGCTAGAACCAGTTACAGATCCCTACTTAACCACAGGGTACCGAGATCCCACTGAATGTCTGAAAGGTGCAGACATGGAAATATTTACTTTGCAGCATTAATAACTACCATCTGGACCAACATAGCTCACAAATGTGATGAATGGATAATGCCCAAACAGACTACAAATGAGGATGATCTAGACAAGAATGGGGGCAGGGATATATATTTTGCTTTACATTGCTAGCGTTTCCACCAATTCCTTCATGTTGAGTATAGTTACTAGATTAATAGCACAAATCATGTGTTTAGGGCTATATATACATGATTGACAATACAAACACATACATAAACATGTACATGCATAAAGGACATGGCTTTAGTTACTTCCATCTAATCCTTTTTGTTTTCAGTGAGGAAGCTCCCAGAAAAAATATCACTTCTATTGTTGAATTCAGTTGTCCGGATACTATGCAGTCCCTGGGCAGTTGCAAGCAAGGTTCTGAATTCCAAAGTGAATAAATTATGATAATTGAATAATGCACGTGCAATATCTGTGATGATTCTGTGTGAATTCCATTTACAAAGTACAAAATACACTAGTGTTAAATGCATTGCCAATGATATTCAAATACTGATTATAGTGTGATGTTTAAGAATATTAATTCTGGAGTAAGTCTCCCTCAGGTCAAATTTAAGTTCCATTATTTATTAGCTATATGATATAAGGAAAGTTGCTTAACTTTTCTCAGGTTAAGAATTATAATCATACCAACCTCATTCAGTTGCTGTGAAGATTAAATGAACTAAGCCACACAAAGTGTTCAGCTCAGTGTTGGGCACTAAAATGTGGTGATACCAAGATCCACAAGGATAATCAAGTCTGAAAAATGTTAACCTTACAGATGATATCTTTACTCATCTGCAGTTTCACCTTGTTGAGTACTGATTGCCCTTATTCTACAAAAAGAAGCAAAGGGGAGTGCAGAGACCCTATTGAAAAGCCACATACAGGAGCATAACACTGCTTGCTTCTAAATGGCATGCCTTTTTCCCACAGCCCTTTCCTCTTTTTGAATAAAGTTCTCCAACCTTTCTTAAAAATTCAGAAATCACCCTTGAATTGATTCATTTGGACTTTTATTTTCTCCCTGTAGCAACCATGTCTTCCCAGAGAGTATCCTGATTTTCCTGGAGTCTGGGCGGAATGGTTAACAGCTTGGCTTTCACAAACTATCCCAGTGTCATCAGAGAATTGTGTGGAAGGCCTTTCTCCATTGCTAGTGAGAGCAGGGTTCTTGGGGTGCTGCTGGAGGTCCCCACCAGAGGATGAGATGTGATAGAAAGCTTTATTTGCCTGGAGTTACATCCCTCAGGTTGCAAAGTCCCATTTCCCTTAAACCAGTCCTGGGAAAGGTGCAGCTGGAGGGATTCCGCAGGGCTAGAAGCAGTCAGAGTCCAGTTTCCATTCCATGGTGGAGCTGAGTCCGGTATAACATCAGGTTAGTTCCAGTTCATCAGTCCATTGTGTGTGTGGTCCGCGTGGCCTTGAGCCATGTAGGCAATTGCAGGAGCATGAGAGCACATCCCCTGCAACAGGAGTCCCAAGAGAGCAAGAGAGTGAGAGAGAGAGGAAGGAACTCCTTTGTTTGTATAATCGTTGGCCTTCTCTTTGTTCCTTCCCATTCATTAATAACTGGGTTAAATACAATGATCTCACTAGCACTTCTCACACATATTTTGTTTTCGTTCATTCTGAATAGTTTACCTGCATGTTCCAGAAAAGAAGTTAACACAAAGAAAGGCTTGTGGTGTGGTAGTAGCGTCTGAAATGGCTGCAGAATTCTCTCTGAAGTTTCATTCATGGTCACCACATAAATTCATTCTGAGCAGGTAAGAGCTATAGTGATTCACATTAGTATCAGCATGTGGGAAAAAAATAGGGCATTTCTCCCTCCATCAGTTACTCACACGAAAATCCACTGGTTCCTGGGCTCTGAAGAGAGCAAGACTTAGCTGCATCTTATCGGTAATCGGGACCTCCCTCATGGCATCTCACCACTTGTTGACTCACTACAAGTTGAACTTGCTCACTTTAAGCAGAGCTGCACTTCTACTCATCAGTGTTTCCTTGTAACCTTCATCGATTCACACCTCCACCCACACTGCTTCAGCACTTCCTTCTTAAATCTCCAGTTTCCTTGCCTCAGCTCACTCCCATCCTCTGCAGATGACCCTGTCTTGTACTTTTCTGAGAACAGTTCAGCTTGCTCCGTTAGATCTTTTCTAGATGTGAAATGTGCTTTTCAAACTGCAGTCTGGTACAGAACATAGTTATTATTTGTTAATAAACTTCACCTGAAACTATGATAATACTTTCATGTGTTTCATTTTTGTTTTTATTCCGTAAGGAAAACTAGGAATTTCTGTGCCAGAAAACAAGGCGTGTAGTGACTGCACATTCTTCGGAAGATGATATAACTTGAGATGAAAGAGGAAATGAATACATGCAATCTGCCCATAAACCAGACTATCTTACAAAACACATGTGTCATATTAAAGCACCATCTTCAGAGATGATTTAGGAATAAATACAACTTGCATAAAAATTATTTCAGGTTTACTCTATACCTTTAGATTTTCATTAAAAATGCTGACTAGGAAGCCTCTCTGAATGATGTATCAATGTGGGAAGCACTTCAATTTAACTTAGTGTACTTTCTATAATCTCTGATTTTGAGCAGTTATACTTAAAAATTAATGAAATTACTAAATTACATGGTAGTGGTGATTTGGAATCTTGCAAATTAGATTTACTTTCTTTTACTGTTTGTGATCCATGTGTCTCAATATCCCTTTTAGTGAAATGTTGTTTAAAAGGTGTTTTTTGATCCTGTTTCAATGTTTAAATTAAATTCATTAACAGCTGTCAAACCCCAAGGAAAAATGTCAACACTAATCAAGACAACATCTGAAGGTGTCATCTTTCCTTCATTTATCTCCTGTCCCCAGAAGGTACAAAGCCATCAAGTAAAAAAATTCCAGGTAATGACGGCTCTTGTCATTCATTAAATGTGATTAGAATGCAGTTGCACAGGCATGAATATTGTTTTAAGCTTCCAATGACACTTGCCTTTATTTTTGAAATAAAAGAATACATATTACAAGCCTTACTTTTACTGTAGGTCTACACATGACAGTGTACGTAGTTTGCTTCCGCCCACAGAGATGCTGTAATTATTTGATTCATTGCATCTGTCACACTGGGGACATTCCATTGTTACCTAAGACTCCTCTGCAGCCTTTCCCAATCAAAGACTAGGGACTTTAAGTAATTGATGATTTTTAGTCCACATTTTTCAGCTTACAAAATGAGGAAAAAGTTAGTAATGGTGATAAATACCTTTGTATATAAATTTATTCATCTGTGAGAAGGAGGGTTTTGCTAACATAAAAGCTTTATTAGAGAACTTCTTCCCATTTGAATTATTCATGTTACTGGAATGCCTAGGTGGCATATTATATAATTATAATGAGGTTACGTATTTATTTTTCTAAGATACTTTCAGCAGAAAAGAATATCAATCACAAGCAAAGAAATGTTTTAAGTATAATTCCCTAGATAATCTTTTTTTCTCTTTTTTGAAATAGAGAATAATACTGTGTGTGTATGTATGTATGTATGTGTCTGTATATATATAATTATACACATAAATTATATATTATAAAATTATATACACAATTAACTGAATTTGGCAATAATGGAAAGCTGAGGGAAGACTAAAATGTGTTTATTTATTAAGATGTAATTAATATTAATATACTAAGTTCCTATAATGATAGCATAGTTTCTAAATTTCAAAGGAAGAAGAAATATTTGAGATCATTTTGTTTATTATCCTTGTCTTGCACATGATTATACTGGGTTCTTGAAATGTTAAAGCATTTGCTTCAAATTCATCAACTAATTTTAACAGAGTCAAAAATATAATTCAGACATTCTCTCGTGTAGTCAAGTATTATTCCCAATCAACTCTTTTATTACAATGTTTATTTCTATTATCATTATTTTTAGTAGAAGTAGTCAATGCTTATTGAGTGTTAGCAACATGCCAGACCATTTGCTAAGCTCTTTACATGGATTAGATTCTGAGGTAACATTTATTATTTGCTCTCATGCTCAAATTCGAAAACAGAAGCACAAAGTTATTAAGAATCTTGTCCAAAATCATTGTAAGTTGTATTCTTACAACTTTTGAAATTTATTTCCCATGGTAACTAAGTTTACTCTTATGGAAATCCTATTGCATATATGGAGTTGGAATAACTCTATCAAACTATACAAATGATGAAGCCAATTTCCCAAGCAGTTAACTTCTTTTTCTAAGGAAATAAATTTAATAAGTGGCAAATACAGGAGTTGAGTCAAAGTCTCCAGCACTTGGTCCCTTGCTTTTTGTATTATAGTATATCATGGTATTAGGTAAGTTAGATGTTATAAGTATAAACTCTCATTTTGAATAACAGTCTGAAATATTATCTTTTCATAAAATGTTAAAACAAAGAAAGGTCTTATTTTAGATGGTAAAGCTAAGGCCCAGAAAGATTAATTGTCTCCACTCAACTTCATTAAGAAAAATAAAAAGACTAGTCACAAACAGGAAAAAATATTTTAAAATTTATATTTTATAAAATATGCATATACAGAATGTGTGTATATATAATTTATATTTACATATGTAACATATATATATATATATATAAATATAAATATAAATATATGCCTACGCAACCATTACAATGAAATGACCGGAAGACCAGCCAGTAGCTGTGACGCGCACTGACCCAGACCTTGCTGCTGGGGCCCTAACAGCCCTGAATCTGATTCACCCGCACCCTGGACCCAGACAGGAGGGTGGAAGGAGCCTGATTCCTTGCAAATATGACGACAAACAACTGAATTTTTAAAAATTGGTAAAAGTGTTGAACAGACATTTGCCAATATATATATATATATATGGCTAATAAGTGCAGGAAAAGGTGCACAGCATCATTAGTCATTAGTAAAATGAAAATTAAAACCAAATTGCACGGCTATAATTAAAAGTCCAACAATGACAATACAGTGAAGATATAGAAAAATGGTAGAGCTGATGTGGAAAAAAACAATTTGGTAGTTAAAAAGTGAAATGTAAACTTACATATGACCCAGCAATTTTACTTAGGATTGTACTAAGAAAAATGAGATCTAGCTCGGCCAATGTTGCTCAGTGGTTGAGAGTTGACCCATGAATCAGGAGGTCAGGGTTGATTCCAGGTCATGGCACATGTCCTGGTTGTAGGCTGGATCCCCAGTTGGTGGTGTGCAGGAGGCAGCTGATCAATGATTCTCTCTCATCATTGATGTTTTTCTCTCTCCCTCTTTCTTACTCTCTCAGAAATCAATCATATATATATATATATATATATATATATATATATATATAATTTAAATGACATCTCTCCTGAGACTGAAGATGAGAAGAAATATTTACAGCAAAAAGGCTTGAAGGAATTTTTGGAGTGATAAAATGTTTTAAAATCAGATGAAGTGATGCACAATTGTGTCAATTAACTAAATATTATTGAATTATACATCTGCAAGAAATGGATTTTATGATATTTAAATTATACCTTAATAAATTTTCCAAATTCCAATATAATTTTAATGACAATGACATAAAGGAAAGAAGATTATGCAAATACAAATTGCAGTAATTCCAAAGTTGATAATTTTATACCAGTATGGTTTGGGTATAATTTGTAGGGGGAAGAAGAAGGGATATGGTGTTTTTATGAGGAAATAGTGGAAAGGGATTAATATTAGAAAATGGCACTGAGATTGTGGTGAATTGTAAAATGCTTTCCCATCCTTCCTCTCTCTTAGCTCTCCTCTTCTTTTTTCTGTTGCATCTTTCACACATTCTTGTCATACAAGAAGCCAAGGGCAGGTCAAGGGATGTCACTATATTTTTTAATAAAGGGGCCTAATAGATTAACCTTTGCATTGGCATTTGAACTCTTTTCTGACAAATAAGTCAATCAAGATGAGAACATTTGAGGTGATGTGTGTCTGCATTATTCTTTTTTAAAGCTGCAGTTTTGCCATACTGATGATCAATTTTTTAAAGTTACTGACCTGCAAAAGTTTATGCTTCTTTAATTTTTCTTGATTTATTATTATTCAATGACTTACAGAATATTTGATATAAATGTTTTTACCTCAATAAATTATATAAAAGATGATCTAGTATCTTAGTCATGAAGTCTAAATCTGTAAATATTAGCTATCATATTCCAATTATGGAACATAATAATTATTTTGTTTCTAATAATATTCCTTCAAATTTCTTTGTTAAACCTAGAAAAGGGAATTTGAAAAGATGAAGTCTAAAATTAATAAAATGAAAATAGAAGAATATAATAGAAGAATAAAATCTAAAACTTTGTTCTCCCAAAATACCAGTAAAACAGATACAGATCATTCTTTTCAAGGTCTAATAAGGGTAACACAGAGAGAACATACATATAAAATAAAAAGTACCTAAACATAGATAAGGAAGTGACTTTAAAAAATTGAGACTACTACATGCTGCTACAGTAATGAACCTGAAATACAGGAAAACATATGAATTTGTAAAATGACCAAAACTGGCTCAAGAGGAAGTTTTAAAAAAAAGAAGATATGAGCACTATTATTAAAAAAAAAAAGGTGTTAAACCTTTAAGAAAAATATAATTACAATGTTACTAAAACTTTTTCCAGCTATAGAGAAAGTTCCTCATTTTATTTTGTAACATCAACATAATTTTTATAAGGAAACACATGACACTAAAAAGGCTATTATAGATTAATCTAATGAATATGTATGCAAAATTCTGATATATTTGTTTACCAAATTCTAAGTTGTGAAGCAATAAAAATATTTTTACATCAAAAGAAGTGTTAGGTAAAGACACAAAAGGTTTACTGCATAATCCATCTGAGATAAGCCCTAACCCTTTGAGTGCCAACCAATATCCTAGGAACTATGCTAAAATTGCCAAGGCATTTTTGTTGATTTCACAGCAGTTTAGGAAAAAAATTATGAATCACAAGTAAATGAAGTTACATATTCAAAAACTTAAGGAAACCTTTACTACATTTTCATCTTGGACATATATTGTTTGTTGATTGTATTATAAAATACTAGTAGAAAAAATTTGAACAAAACATAATGTTAAAATAAAAGTAAACTTCATAAAATCGTAGTACCTGTAAAAAATTAGGCAGATAAATGCCTGTGGTCAATTTTAGAACTACAAACATTCGGCATCATAAGTTATCTGCACTTAGGTGCCATCTGTCAATAAAGAGTGAACTACTAGCATCTAATAGTGACGCTGCAGGAGGAGCGCGATAGCGCTCCCGGGTCTCTAGGGGCTAAAACAAAGAATGTCCATCAATGACTATTAATTTGTACTTTTGGGCTTCCAATTAAAGGAAATGTTGCATAATAATGGGATAAAATAAGATTAGAAACAATTAATATAAAAATTAGAGTCATTCTATCAATGTGATGGATCTTAAATATCCTTTCTCTAGCCCTCATGGACTCTGGCACTGAAAACTAATGGAAAATACGAAATATCTCTGACCATAATGTTGATTTGTCCTTACTCAGCTAAGAGTAAACATGATTAGACAAAAATGTCTCTGACCCACCCTAACTGCTTCTTTGTGGAACTATTTCTTCCTTTAAAAACCCAGAATCTACTTTATCCTCATTTTCCCTATCAAACCTAGAACTCATATATTACCACGCAATTTTACATCAAGTGGAAGTACAGTAACCATAACCTGGCTATTTATCCAAGCTATTTGCATTTTAATCTTTTGTATCTTCAACATCTTTTTAGTGGTGTGGAATGAACAAACGTATCTATTGCTACAAAATAGTTTTAAATGTCAGGAAATCAGTAGGCAGAGATTGCCTGAGGGAAGCTTCTAATTTTTTTCCTTAAAAAGAAAATCTCCAAATTGCAATCTCCAATTAAGTTCAAACTTGTAGTTACAACTTCTTTAGGCCTTTTTATGTGGTTTAGTGTTTTCATAAAGGAATAGGAGGGAAGGCAATAAAAATGAAGATTGATTTTAATCCCCCCCCCCCCACTTCTCTAAGGAGGGGAAACTAGCTAAACCTGATTGGAACATAAAAGCCTTTTTTTCAGTAAAGACTAAGAGAAAAGCTACAGCCTCAAATCTGATCTTTGGTCTAACTATTGCCCATGTGATAGGCATTGGGAAGAAAAACATAAGATACTGACACAGCACTGGTGGAATTTGTAGTCTAGTGAGAGAGATATGCATTTAAGCAGAAGTGATAGTTGTTCCCAAAGAGGCACATACCGAAAACACTATGATAAAACAAAAGAAGGTGCTTAGGGAGATGTTGGGAGTTGCAGAAAGGGGAGGTTTCCTGGAGGAGAATATGGTTGAGTTGAACCTTGAAGGAAAGGGAAGGCAAAGGTGAGCTGGTAGAGAGCATGCACTACAATATGGCCAACGTCCAAGGAGGAAATCTAACAGCATCTGACTGCTTAGAGTCTGGGTCTGGCTCCTTTTTGCCTCGTATTGCTTACTGGTAAATATACAGGGTCCTTCCTTTAAAAGGATGTGGCTCTGCACTGTGTGGTTTTGATCCATTAGTATACAATTCAGTCCAGGGTGGGATGGTGGCATGTGTGTGCGGGTGTCTGTTCACGTAAAGATGCCTTCTGCTCTAGACAGTGTGTGCTTTCAAAGGGATTTGGAAATAGTCCAGTCTTTTCTGCTGACTCTGGTGTCTGCAAAGGGAATTAGGAAAGGCTGTGGTGTCCCTGCTTGATTTTATCTTAATCTTCACATGGACCCTTTTATTACTTAATGTTCTTTAGGAATGGGCCAGAAAGGATGCTGAGTGTGGGGGGTATTTTTTATTCTCTCTCTCTTTTTTGACTGCTTATATGTAAAATACACTTACAAACAACAGGTTTTAATCATTTTGAAGCAGTGACCTTGAAAATAAACTGTGCTTTTAAATTAGATACACTACTACTAAGAGGGACCTAATATTTACAATTGAATATATGAATGTAAAACATGTACATAATGTACATAAACATGAACTTGATTTGCAGGCGTAGAGCTGCAAGAGAGTTCTATAGGGATACGTTTTATGTTTTAAATATCAGTTAAATATAAAACTCGATTCTAGGGATTTTTTAAAAAACATACACTCACCAAAATCAGTCAATAAATCATTGCAACTAGTATCTGACCCCCCCACCCCCAAAACTTCATTTCAGATAGACTTATGGTGATGTTCATAAGCATTTTACCTACAGAGAATAATGGTAATTTACTAAAATTTTCCTAAAATTACAGGTAAATGGTTGCACCTGGTTGTCTTTTTTCCCCCCAAAATTGGGGTGGGTTGGTGTATCCTTATAAGAATTTTTCTCATTTAAAAATATCTGCATGTATCTAAAGGATAGATTGTGGCCTTTAGTAACATAATGAGTTCTTTAGGGTTTACTTCATATAATCTTTTCTTTTCCCTTCTGTACTTTGCATACTTAACACTCCACATGCTAATATTAACACTAATGCCTTAGGCCTAAATAGCAATAATTACTGGATGACACACTGGCTTCTATTTAAGTTGACAACTCAATAACTTGACATATGCATTACATCTCTATTACACTGGAATCTAAATGGCACTTTATGAAGCATTCCTTTTATATTTAGTTCACTGACGGATCAGACTCGAGCTGGGACTCATCATGTGTCTTCTAAAGACTAGTGAATGTGTCATTATTTCTAAGACCTTGCCAGTGGTAAGATAATAGAATCATCAAAAACTAAGGTTACAGATAAATGTTGAGGTTTTGATAATATATTTCTTGGACAAATAAGATTCAAAGATGATTTTATAGTTTTATAATATGTAGTATAAAAGTTCTAAGTAGAAAATGTCATACTTATGAAATTCAACCTGGGATATAAGGTATATCCACTTATATTTTTCTCTTCAAATATGTTCAATATACAGATATACTAGTACTTTAGAAAATACTTTTATGTTTTAAGAATTTTTGCTAAGACAGAATTTCATTTATAAGAATGTAGAGTTTAATAATTATAAAATATCTTTGTTCTTGTTACCTAAACCTCACATAGTTTGAAATGTTTCAATCTATTCTACAATACAACATGGAGTTTAAAATATGAACATTGTTTTTCCTCTCCTCTCCTCTTCTCTCCTCTCCTCTCCTCTCCTCTCCCCTCCAATCCTCTCCCCTCTTCTTTCTATCTCTAATTCTTTCTTCACCTCACCTCTCCTCTTTCTCCTCCAAAAGACTTAGGCAGAGATAGTAGTGATGGCAGGCATAAGGTTTATGTGGAATGAGGCAGAGAGTATGGCCAGAGGGTGGCCAGTAATAGGTGGTGAGAACAGACTTATAGATAAGAGTAGCCACACATAGGGGACTTATCAAATAAGTAAATATATTAAAGACAATGAAATTAAGTTTCTCACTGACAGGAAATGAAGGTACAAATATTGGAAGACTTTAGCATTGCAACACTGCACGAATAATGAACACACCCAGTGTTCATTTAACTTCTCAACTTTTAAATACCACTCTCAACTAAAAAAAGATCAAAGACTGAAAGAGAAATAACTGAATTCAGGGCTGGAACAAAAAAACAAGTACAGTATGTCCTAGAAATAAATACCTTGTTGGTAAAGTGGGGAAGAACTCAAAGAAAAATGGGAATATTATAAAAGTATCCAGGAGTCAGTTCTAAAGGGTTTCCACTGGCCAAATAATCTACAAAAATGACAGTCCTGAAATCTAGAAAACTGTGAAGGTCATGAAATCAAAGATTGAGAATGTTCCTGAATGAAGCTGACTAGAAAGATATGAAAATTGGGTACATGTATAATCCTGGCTTCAATGCTTTTATTGCAAAGGACATGATTGAGATGAAACTTTAAAAGGTTCTGTGGATTTATGGTGTACAGGTGTTCTTTGCATTTTTCTTGCTACTTTTCAGTAAGTTTGAAATCATTTCAAAATAAAATCAATATTTTAAAAATAAAAAGTTGCTTTGAATTTCTTTATAAATACTCTTTAAAATAACTTTACTAAATTGTAATTGATATACGGAGAAGCTGCACACATTTTATCTATACAATTTGATGAGTTTGGACCTACACATACATACATGAAACCATTATCACACTCAAGATAGTAGACAAATCCATCACCTTCAAAAGTTTCCTCCTGCTCTTGTGTGTGTGTGTGTGTGTGTGTGTGTGTGTGTAATACTTTACATGAGATCTATCCATTTAACACGTTTTTAAGTAAACACCACAATATTGTTAAATATAAATGCACTTTTTGGAGAAATGCTTTTCTTTTTGTTCTTATTCTATTTTGTTTGTGTGGCATGAAACGTAGGTTTTGACTAATTTCCCGCATATGCTCACATAGACCCCTCCCAGGAGTTACTAATACTGATGTAAGATCAGCCACTATGGGAGGAGTGCTTTTGAACTTCCCTTTTATTTCCTTTGACCTGGACACCTGCATCCGGGATGGTATCTCCCTACGTTCGTCATGACAGTGAGACAGGAAATGGCAATCTTATCAAACTTCCTGGAAATCCTTTTTTCCCAAGGAAAACAAGGACACACTCCACTTAAGTGATGGTCCCCTTCACAGTGCCTCCCACCGTGTCCTCCGACTGTGAATTTGATACCCTGAAGGGATGGTAGTTTTGTGGCAGAAGCCAACACTGTATCCATATTTATTAACTGCCCTTCAGAGTAGCAATTCCCCTTGAGATTGTGCCCTCGCAGACAGCACAACATAATGTCCAATGCTTCACATGAGACATGTCATTAACTGCAGAACTATTTATCATGTGGTCCGCCTCATTGTGTTCTATTTTTTTTTGTGCTGATGCCAAATGAACACAGAATTTCCCAGAAGCAAATAAATGGAACACCGCAAAGAATGAGTGCAGAAGGCAGTTCATGTACCTCATAAAAAGGAAGGAAGAAGCAGGGTGAGGTCCAGGGGAAGTCAGGGCTGACGGGCACAGTGGGGTGAAATGTTGCAGGAGGACTGATGGCCATTTGGAAATGTGTGTGAGTCAATCACCACAGTTGTAAGTTCTGACAGTCTGAAACTGACCAGTAAAACAGTCAAAGAATAGTTTGAAAATTATCAAAATGAATCTTGATGACAGATGTCAAAAGAGTATCTGTTTTGCCCTAATTGGTTTGGCTCAGTGGATAGAGTGTCGGCCTGCGGACTGAAGGGTCCCAGTTTCGATTCCGGTCAAGGGCATGTGCCTTGGTTGCGGGCACATCCCCAGTAGGGGATGTGCAGGAGGCAGCTGATGTTTCTCTCTCATTGATGTTTCTAATTATCTCTCCCTTCATCTCTGTAAAAAATCAATAATATATATATATATATATTTTAAAAAGAGTATCTGTTTCCTCTAAATCTTTGTAAGAATATTATTTAATTATTTTAAATTCATATTGATTCCACATATATTTATTTGAGTACCTGCTATTCCCCAAACACTATTGGAGATAATGGGGGGAGGTAAACAAGGATATTGATGGTAAAATCTCTGACATCAGAAAGCTGAAATTCTCAGAGATGACCCTGCTCTAGTTCAGAACAGAATATGGTATATTCTGTTGGGTTTTGGCCAATGTGCCTTGGAGTCTAATGTCTCAAGAGGATAATGCAGAAAGCCATTGTAAAACTTGATCAAATCTGTACATGTTTGCAGAAAAAAAAAACAGGGAATTTGAAAGTTTGCATGGGGATTACAGACAATCCACATTTTTAGGGATGATAACTCCTGTCTCTTTTTATATATGGTAGGCTGTGCAGGATTATCAAGGGTCAAGAATCACAATCTGAGTGTCCCTGAGAAGTGTGAAAGCAACTGTGGAATCATGATTTTTGAGGAGTGGAGGAGAGAAACAATACGAGGAGGAGGGGGTTGGCAGAATCATGGAGAAAATAAACCTGACATACTTCGATATTTGCCTAAGGCCAATGTAGATGCTACAACTGTCAGAGTAAAACATGGGGAAGGAATGAAGAGAACACAGACCTCACATCCCTCGCTCACACACGGCCTCCACACCTAGGGATTCATTAAGTAAATTCCATATTCTATCTGGTAAACAGTTTCTTTCCCTCTCTATGTTTTGTTGTTGTTGTTTGTTCGTGTCATGTGCTCTGTACTAAGTACTGTGAGTATGAATGTGGATTTCAAGTGCTTTTAGAAAGTACTTGCTCAGCACAAAGGAAAGGCAGAAGAAAAGCTGTTATATATTTTCTGCAAAAAGGACCCTGTGCCTAGGGTTCTGATTCATCTTGAAAAAGACATGTTTGCAAAAAATATATGGTATTTCCATTTCCAATGTTAGGAATCACATAGTTTGGATCTAAATGAACAACCCAGAGCGGGAAATATCTTTTTCTTGATCTTTGCAGTGATGTATTTTATGGCTTGTTGTGGGCATTTGCTTTATTAACTCTTAAAAGCAGAGATAATTTTTGGAAACAATGAACCCTGAACAAAAATGTAATGAAAACAAAATTGAAGAAGCCATTCTAGTGCCAAAAGTGCAGCATACCCAACACTTTTTTTTTGGTAAAAATATAATATCCTAAATTTGATCATAACTTAGAGTTTAAATGATCCTCTTTTGCATAAACCAGGACAAACTCAACTACAGGAAATCTCTGGGGGAAAAAGAAATTGTTCATTAAAGAAGTACTCAAGTTAATGTTTATTGTTCTCCCTTTCTTTTTCCCTAAAGTCATTCATTTTTATATTGGTTTGAAGCAGTTTACAAGTTATCTATCATCTATCTATCTATCTATATATATATATATATCTATCTATCTATCTATCTATCTATCTATCTATCATCAGGTTAGTATGTAAAGTGTCCCTTCGGGAGTTTGACCAGGAGACCGGGAGTTCAATTGCTCGCTATGATGTGTGCTGACCACCAGGGGGAGGCATGGAATGAAGGAAGGCTCCAGTTGGCAGCAGGAAGGTCCCAATCGGCCCTGGTTGCAGGCCAGGCCTGGGGACCCTACCTGTGCCCAAATTGTGTGCACCGGGCCTCTAGTTAATAATAATAGCTATCATTATTGAGTGATCATTACCCTACCTGGCATCAAGTCAAGGTTTTACCAAATAAGAAGTCCCATGAAACATCTTCAAGCAGACTCAAATGCACATGTGAATTATCTGTGAGAAATAGTTTGTTTGACTACAGAATAGTATAACACAGTTTGGGAAAAAGCTATTTTGGAAAACTGTTTTAAGGAATTTAAACAATTTTATTTTTTATTCTTAACAATGCTCATTTTAACCACTTTTTTCAGATTTCTTCCTTTGATTGAAATTTTGGGACAACTCTAAGGTTTTAAGACTATAGTGACTTTCCATAGAGTAGGTGTAGCATATATAATGATTTCCCCTAGAAAATATCAGCTTCCACTGTATTTCCTACATTCTACTCACATGTTTCACAAATTGTCATTTTAATATAAGAATTAGGGCTCAAAGGGCTGTTAGCATAATTGGGGGAGCCAAGGTTAAGAAACTGCAGCTGAAAAGGCAGGAAAGGAGACACTGAAGTGTGTAGCACAAAAGGTCTTACAGAAAAACTGCTGCACTTCTCAAGAATGCCCCACAACATCCACCAATTCTCTCCTTGTGCAGCAGCAAAGTGCGTTGTTCTCAAGTACATGCTGAGAACCTTCTGTGGATGTGCAGTCACCTTTAGAGTCTAACTGTACAGAATACTTCTCTTCTGCCTCTCAGATCACACTGGGGTTCCTTTGGTTGGCAAACTTCAACTGTAACTAAAAAGGGAAGGGAATAATTGTCTGAGTGCTAAGGACACTTTGAAGGACTATAAGTGAGGCTGAGTTAGCAACAAAAAATGTACCTAGAACATAAAAACGTGTACCTATTTAATTAAGCCCTGTGATCATTGACTTATTTTAAACTAGAGGCCCAGTGCATAAAATTTGTGAACGGGTGGGGGGGGTCCCTCAGTCTGGCCTGCACCCTCTCCAATCTGGAACCCCTTGGGGGATGTCTGACTGCCTCTCACAATCCGGGACTTCCGGCTCCTAACTGCTTGCCTGCCTGCCTGCCTGCCTGCCTGCCTAATTGCCCCTAACCTCTCTACCTGCCTGCCTGATCACCCCTAACCACCTCCGCCTGCCTGCCTGATTGCCCCTAACTGCTCCCCTACTGTCCTGATCGCCCTTAAATGCTCCGCTGCTGGGCTGATCGCCCCTAACTGTCTCTGCCTCGCCCCACACCCAGGACCCAGAATTCCCTCACTCTGGCCAGCTGCAGGCACCCAGGACCTAGGCCAGTTTTGCCCGGGCCGGCCACAGCTGCAGGGGACTGTGGGCAGGCGGCTTCACCTGGGCTGCAGCCACAGGTGCCCGGGACCATGGGGCAGGCAGCTTGTCCCTCTCCTGGGCCACAGCTGCAGGCACTGGCACCTGGGATCACAGGGCATGCAGCTTGTCCCTCTCCTAGGCTGCAGCCTGGTTGGTCCCCATTCCTTTCTGGCGAGCCCATTTGTGCCTGGCTGGTCCCCATTCCTCTCTCGCTAGCTCATTTGTGCCTGGCTGGTCCCCATTCCTCTCTCCCCAGTGTTGAGTGTCTGAGCCTTTATGGCATGATGCCGTGAGGGCATGACAACCATTTGCATATCAGCTCTTTATTAGATAGGACTAGTGGCCCGGTGCATGAAACTTGTGCGCATTAAAAGGGAATAAATTAGAGGAAATATTTTAATATTGCTATTTACCCTTTCTCTATAATAGAAGTGTCAGAGATAAAAGAAAATTAGTAAACTGTATATGAAAATCTCCCTCCTGTCAGAGTCTGGGGCATGCTGTGGGACCCAGAATCAAGTCCACCCGTGTGCGCCTCTAAATCGCACGAGACCCAGACTTGGCCAACCCCACCCCTGTCAAGCCCCACAGGGTGGGGGGGCGTGACCTCAGGTCCCCCATGAAGCCCTACCATGAGGGGGTGCAGCCTCAGGTCCTCTGGCTCGGCGCTGGGTGGGGGGACGTGACCTCAGGTCCCCAGGCACAGCCTCAAGTCCCCCAGCCCGGCCTCAGGTCCCCTGGCCTGGCACCAGAGTGGGGAGCGCAGCCTCAGGTCCCCCATCAAACTCCACTGTGCAAGGGGCACAGCCTCAGTTTCCCCGTCAAGCCCCGCCAGGTCCCCTGGCTCGGCCTCTGGTCCCCCGGCCCCGGCTTAAAGGCACAAGGGCATGAGGATGTGAGCGTGTGACGACTATTTGCATATTAGCTCTTTATTCTATAGGATGGTAGGGGTAGGAATCCACAGTGTCAGGCCACACCTAGAGGGCAGCTATAGACTAAGGAAAGCTGAGGGCAGGTGAGGGTAGAAACTAAAATATTCCCTCATATACCAGGTTCCATATAACATATATGTCAATTTTGAGAATTTAGCAAACAAAACAAGTGAAGAGCAGAAAAAGTCATGCAATTGTTAAAAAAGAAAAGAAAAAAGAACAAGCCTCTGACCTTCAGAATCAGACCTAATACCACTAAGCCATGCAATTCTCTTAATGAGCAAAAATAATCTCATAGAGTACCAACCGAGACTAGGTTACTCTTGAGTTCATGACACAGTGAGACAAAACAAGGCTAGTTCATCATTTTACCTAAGTCCAGTCAAAAGCAAGGTCACTGTTCCAACCACAAAATACCAAACATCCCTTTATTTTGGCTAAAACGAGTGACTGACCGCTCACTCTTCTTTACCATCACAGCCTTATCCTCATTCAAGTCTTTTTTTTTCCTACAAATAAAATGCATTGAGAAACCACTTTCTCCAAGCATCCAATTTACAGCACCACCCCCACCACGGCTGCTTCCTTAAACCCTCCTACAAATCACCCAAAAAACTCCCCAAATTTCTACGACAGATTCTTTTCAACACCTTCTTACTGAGACACTCCATGATTACCACTTGTGTTGATTAATTTTAAATGTCAACTTGAACAGGTGCTGGTTGTGTGGTCAAACACCAGTTGATACATGTGACTAAAAAGGTATGTTTTTTAGATAGTCTTAAAATTTAAATCAGTAGACTTTGAATAAAGATCACCCTCTCTAATGTGGTGGGCCTTGTCCCACAGTGTTCTCTCTGCTGCAACAAGTACTAAACTGAGTGTGTTTAATTAAAGAAGTGTGCTCCTGGTGATCTTTCATTAAAGAGTGTAGGTACTGCTCTGTCCTGCTTGAGTTCTTTCATGTAACCAAAAAGAAGAAAAGGATATGTCCTAACTGGTTTGGCTCAGTGGATAGAGCATCAGCCTGCAGACTAAAAGGTCCCAGGTTCGATTCCATCAAGGGCATGTACCTTGGTTGTGGGCACATCCCCAGTAGGAGGTGTGCAGGAGGCAGCTGATCAATGTTTCTAGCTCTCTATCCCTCTCTCTTCTTCTCTGTAAAAAATCAATAAAATATATTTTTTAAAAAGAAGAAGAAAAGGATAACTTGTGTCCCTAAGAAAATAAATTGAAAAATCAGGATGCTTTTTTATTTATTTCTTCATAAAAAGAGAATGCTAAATATTTGAAAACTATATACAACTACTATGTTTTACACAATCAGTAAAAGTTTTAAACTTATTTAAAGAATCAAATCAATGTAAATATATAATTTTAAAGAAGATTGTGTGTCAAATATGGATTACTCACATTTAATAAAATACACATTAAGTCTCTTCACCTTGTTAAGCCTAATGAAAATATTGCTAAGCAGATAAATAGTTAAAGCACATGAGCAATGTTAAAAGTACCTCCCATAGAATTACAGATTTCTCTCTAAGATATGAGCTTCTTTCTCTCAAAACATCAGCACTAGTACAGGAATAGCAAGCACAGCTTACCAAGTTTTATTTAATGTCCTTCCTATGTTCTGGTCATCATGTTTTTTTCTTTACTTGTACTTCCTGTACACAGAATTTGGACAATTTGTAATTTTCCACTATTTCATAGCACATTAAAAAAATTATGAGGATCTTGAGTGTTAAGGCTTATGACGCAAATCAATCCCAATTGGAAATTGGTGAGTTCATTTACAACCAGGAAACCATTAAAAAAAATTCTGTTTTTTAAGAAATCCCATTTGGTCATATGTTATTGACCAGTCACCTGATTACATCACCCTGGATGTAACTATCAGAAAAAGTGCTTTTATGTGTCCGTGGCCCATTGCCCCTGCACCCCAGCCTGTGATCATATCAGCACTTGCAAACAGATCAGGGTCAGGTATGATCTACATTTTGAATGGAAACATTCCAAGAAAAACCCAGGTGCTACAGG
Organism: Myotis lucifugus; assembly: GCF_000147115.1. Lineage (NCBI taxonomy): Eukaryota > Metazoa > Chordata > Mammalia > Chiroptera > Vespertilionidae > Myotis > Myotis lucifugus. The sequence goes on along the minus strand of NW_005871099.1, from coordinate 1,570,582 downwards.
AAATGATATGGGTGATACAGTAGGTGGTGTCAATTCTAAAACCATCACCCAGCATGGGGCAAGGGAGAAATGCTGTGTGACAGGTTGTCCAAAACCAAATGTCTACGGTGCACAATTTCTTTTAGTTAACTGGAACATTTTTATAAGCTGCCAATTAATTTTGTTCCTCAGGAAAATTTTTATGCAAAATATATTGTGTCTTTGCTTATTCTCTTCGTATCTAATAAGAATTATATAAAAAAAATGTTGTCCATTTAAAGAATTCTAGCTTTGAGTAGTATTAAGACTCTCAAAGGATCCTTATGGATCATTTGACTCAAGCCTTAGTTTTCTAATTAGAAAGGAGATCATTTATAGGAGTTGCAGAATTTGGTCTTGGACCAGGTTTTCTGACACCATATTCTGCTAATCTTGTTCTCACTGTTTTTCTTCTATCTCATACTATTTCCTATTATCTTAACAATGTATTTGTTTTTAATTCAGGGCAGATTTTTTTTTAGTCACTGAATAAATAACGTACTTAAGTTCTTCAACATAAAAAAAAAAAAAACGACTGGAATATTTTTTTTTCATTTAATAGTACATAGCAATTATATCTCAGATATTTTGGCTAACTTTAGATTCCAATATAACCCCAATTACTTCCAAAGATTTGTTTAGTTCCAGACGCACATAGCCAGAATATTTCTGAAAATGTTCATTTGATTATCAAGTGTGATGGTCCAAGATTCAAATCCTTATGTTTAGAACTGAAATTTTTAGATTCATTTTCAGATTTACTGTTCTGAATACAGCAATGAGGATGAGCTTACAGAGATCAAATATTGCTGAAACAGATAAAGATCAAATAATGTGAAGAAATTATTTTACTAAAATGGAATATCAGAATTCATAAATTAATATACTTCTCTAAGTTAACAGTAGTGATTATTGAACATTTCATTAAGAAAATGTTATTATCATAATCTGCAATATTGAATTTAGGAATGGCAACTATATAATCCACAAGATCTAAAATGGTTAGCATTAGCTCGGCTGGAGTATCTCAGGCATTGAGCATTGAGCTATAAACAAGGAGGTTACAGTTAGGTTCCTGGTCGGGCATATGCCTGGGGTTGTGGGCTCCATCCCAGTGTGGAGCATGCAGGAGGCAGCCAATCAATGATTCTCTCTCGTCATTGATGTTTCCATCTCTGTATCTCTCTCCCTTCCTCTCTGAGATCAATAAAAATATATTTTAAATATAAAAATAAATAAATAAAATGGTTAGCATTACATTCTAAAGCATTACAGCAGTGTGGTGATTTGCGGGGTGGGGGTTGGGGAGGAAGAGGGTATAGAGGGGATAAATGGTGATGGTAAAATAAAATAAAATAAAATAAAATAAAATAATACGTTATGATATAATCTATAAATACAGAATCTGTGGCAAGATCAGCCCAAATAGTTTCCCTGAAGTTTAATCAATTTAGATTTTTAATAGTCAAATTTATCCTGTGACAATTTTAATTTTAAAAATTGGAATTCCTATGTTAATTGCAGTGTTAGTTACAATAGCCAAAATATGGAAGCAACCTGGGTGCCCATCAATAGATGAATGGACAAAAAAGCAGTGGTACATACACACAATGGAATATTACTTGGCTATAAAAAAAGAACAAAGTTTTACCATTTACAAAGCATGGATGGACCTAGAGGGCATTATGCTAAGTGAAATAACTCAGATAAAAACAAAGGATTCCATTTATATTTGGTATCTAAAGAACAATATAAACAAACAAACAAAACAGAAAGAGACTCATAGATACAGAGGATAAACTGAGGATTGCCCTGGGGGGTGGAGGGGGTTGGGAGACTGGGTGAAAAAGGTGAAGAGATTGAGAAGTAAAGATTGGTAGTTACAAAATAGTCATGGGGATATAAAGTACAACATAGGAAATATAGTCACTAATATTATAATAACTATGTATGGCGCCAGGTGGGTACTGAAAATATGAGGGGGAACACTTGGTAAAATATATGATTGTCTAGCCACTATGGTGTACACCTGAAACTAATAAAAATAATACTGACTATAAACTGTAATTGAAAAAAAAAATATTTAATGAGGAAAAAAGCTAAAATCTTAGAGCACAAAATTACAAAGTACAAAATAATGTTTGTAAGTATTGACCACACATTCATTTGTAAGAAATTGTACTATAAAATTTCAGAATGTGTTTGAAGTTATAAAATATGTTTAAAACTATAAGGGAAAGTGAATATTTGGTTGGGGAATAAAAATAACTATTTTTTTTACCTTTTATTTACTCATTTCATAGGTGCTCTTTCAGTACCTACAAACGAAAAAATGTGTCTCAGCGTAGGAAAAATAAGACAAAGTATTTGGCTTCAAGAAACTCAAAGCCTAGTTGAAGAGAGGAGATATTAGATAGGTAAGAAAACAAACTCGTGTATACACGTGTCCTTTTGTTTGTTTGTTTAACTGACATATTTAAAATGTAAAGAGGATTGAGGAAGAATCCTCAAAAACTGACATTTTTAAACTCACTTTTCTAAAAGGAAAATATCTACACAAACTATTATTGTATGATTCATTTTGAGAACAACTATTAAAACATTAAAAATTTTTCAGTCAACAAAGTTTTGTATGCTCCTGTCTATTTTATCCACATTTTGTCATGAGTAAAGCTAAATTAAAAACAGTTTAGGAAATAAACGCACTTCAAAGTGGTTATATAGGCGTAAGCATTATTTTGATCTGGTATCTGAAGTTGGAAAACTTTTAGGGGACTCATCTGGTCTACATAGGGGAGTTTTTACTTACAGTTCATGTGAAGAACATTCAAAGAGAAACATTATCCTTAACTGTCTTATGTTAAACTCAATGTAAGTGGGACTGGTGATTAGCATGGGGAGAACTATGTATCCAGATTCAGAAGTTTGGGGTATTGATTTGAGGGAGGGTGACAGGTGGTTGGCACTGTGTATGAAAACAATTTCAAATAACATCAGAATTGTAAGAACCTGTGTTGTTCATACATGTCAATTTCTATATTTATTACTTATTTAATCATATCTTTAATTATTTCCCTAAAGTAGAGATCCATACTTTTGTTTTCTTTATTTTACGTAAGGAGAAACAGAACTAGAGTTTAAGTAATTTGAGCAAGGTCATAATGAAGCTTTGGATTAAAACTTGGTAATCAAAGCACAATTTTTTGCTTTGGATAATTTGCATGTCTGAATTCTGCCTTCACACTCAATTAGTCAATGACCCTATAGATTGAAATTACTTTCCCTAAGAATTTCAAAGATGCTTCTCCATTGTATTTTTGGTTTCCAGATTTGCTGCTTAGAATTATAATTCTTTTTAAAATTATCTTTGTGGGTTTTTAAAAAAATATTTTTATTGATTTTTTTAGAGAGGAAGGGAAAAGGAGAAAGAGAGAAATATCGATGTGAGAGTGAAACTTCTATAGGCTGCCTCCTGCACGCCCCCTACCAGGATTGAGCCTGCAATTCAGGCATGTGCCCTGATGGGGAATCTAACTGGCAACCTTTTTGTGCATAGAATGATGGCCAACCAACTGAGCAACACCAGCCAGGACGAATTATTATCTTTTCATATTCTCACCTAGCCCCTGTTTTTCTTTTCTGTTTTTTATTGTTTTAATTTTTCTTATTGTTACCAGGGTTTGGAATTTTACTGTGATGTCATAGTAGTTTTGTTTGTTTGTTTGTTTTTCATTTATTGTGTTAGATATTCAGTGGGACACTTCAATTTAACTCATGGCATTCAGAAGTGGGAACCTGTCCTTATCTCTTTTTCCAGTCTTTATTCTTTTTATGTGTCATATTAATAGATTATTTGGAATAGTGAAACACATATCTCCATCTTTTTATTTTCTAAAATATTTGTTAAATTATTTTAGTGATTTTTTTTCTTCTAATTATAATTTTTTAAATGTTCAAGGTCTCATTTTTGTTCTCTGATTTTCCACTACTATACTATACTGTTTTTGGTTCATGGTTTCCTGAAGATATTTTTGAAGTTTTATTATTTCTTTCAATCTTTTTCTCTTCTATTATTTTCTTTCTTCTTTTTTTATATTATCTCTGATTTTCAAATTAGAAGCATCTATACAATTTCCTGCGAACCATAGTTGTGCTTAGTGAGACAGTACAAATTGAGCTGACCATTTGCCTAGGCAAAGCTTGTTGACCAGAAGGCTCCTCTATAGAAAAGTATCTAGTATTTCGTTGCATTCTTTCAAATATCCATATATGTAATGTTCTCCAAGTGAATGAATTACCCCAGAAAATCCTCCAGAATTATTCTGTAGGTATTTCCCTGGCCCAAACATTCGAGGAGCAGAGTGGTAAAATAGAGTTTCATCTTTTGTGTAGAGAAAAATCATCTGTTTTCAGTTAAGCATCTCAGCCCTGCCTTCACCATTGTTGATGCCTCCGAATAAAAATACCCTGACTACTGGGGAAGGGCAGTTGATCTGGGAAGCAGAGGCTGTGTCGGTATCTCAATCCTCATTATACAAATTTTCAACCAACCCTCCTTTCTGAGAGTTACAGCAATCTATCTTCAAAAGTTTCTTTGTTTTCAATTCCTGAGCCATTCAGAGTTTTGAAGCAAAATCAGAGAGTTGTTTTTTATTTTTTTTTATCGCTAGCCTCTCTGTCAACTAAAGGAGAATCTGAAAATTGCAACAAAACATTATTGTCAATCATGGAAATTTAGTCAGTAATGGAAATGAGACTAAAAGCAAGGCTTCTAAAACCTAGCAGGTACTTTCCCCACCACCACCTCAAGACCACTAGCTTCTTGTTCAATTTTTAAACGACATTCCTTAAGTAGAATTCACATAGCAACTAGAACATATTTTTTTAGAAAAGACAATAGATTCAGATTACCATAAAGTGTCCCTTGTTAACAAAGTGGTTTTTCTCTGTACTGCCACCTTTCAGATTAACATAAAAAGTGCATCATCATCAATATTATTTATTAAGGTTTCATTGTATATGACAAGAGGAGAGCATGTAAAGCCTACAATGCAAAGAGAATGAAGTGCATATGATTTCTGCCTGTCAAAACAAACCTACGCTCATCATGTACATACTTCCTAAAGTTCAGAAATGTAAAAATGTGCATTGTAAAACTCTAGACATTTTTTGCAGTGGATACTGAGTAGTTGGAGAAAAATAAGCACTTACTAGAAATTGCTTGAGTCAACATGATCTAGCATGTTGCAGCTTTGGAATCTGACAGATCTCGGTAAAAATTGAAATGATGGCACTCTTTTTTGAATCTGTAAAATGAGGGTGATAATAAAAATATCCACAATTATGGGAATTATGGAAACATATCTTCTATTCCTAATGTTTTCTGGCATTAGCAGGTGCTTTGTTAATATGGATGGTGTCATCTTATTCACTCAACAAATATCTTTTATGCAACCATTATATGCCCGGTTCTGTGTTATATTCTAGGGATAAAATGGAAAATAAGCAAGTTAGAATCCCTGTCTAGTGGGATTTCCAGCAGCAGAATTTATTTCATTGATTGGTTGTCATTTTATTTTGGCTCTTTGCTGGAAATGTGATGGCAAGTAAGAAAAAATGGGTTCTTTTTACCTGTGGAGAGGTAACAGACAAAATTATCTGAAACTCAAATATAAACTCAGGATATAAAGTGGGGATTTTGTATTAGGGTTTAGAAAATAATTTTTTGAGAGCCCTAACTGGTTTGGCTCAATGGATAGAGCATCGGCCTGTGGACTGAAGGGTCCCAGGTTCGATTCCGGTCAAGGGTATGTACATTGGTTGCAGGCACATCCCCAGTAGGGGGTGTACAGGAGGCAGCTGATCGATGTTTCTCTCTATCCTTCTCCCTTCCTGTCTGTAAAAAATCGATAAAATATATATATTTTTTAAAAAGATGCCATGTCTTTGAAAACCAAGGGATAAGACAACTGAACTCTCTTCTTGAATGTGGGATCTTTCGAATTTAACAAAAGGGTAAAATTGTGCTGCTGGTTATTCTTAGCAGGTCCTATCTGATAAAACTACCAATTCACTTCCTCCACTTGGAGCCTTGACTCTGCCCCAGTTCAAGCTTCTTCCAAATTTGGTTCTTCATTACCTTTAAGCTTTTTGATCTATTTCATGTGTTTACAATAAATTCACATTACACTAAAGCCAGCCAGAGACTGTGTCTGTTGATTGTAACTCAGCAGATGTGTACCAAGTGATTAATATCACGTAGACTAAACTGGAGGACCTCTAGGAAGACATGTTGAAGATCGTTCTACAGTGCAGTAGTTCTGAACTTTCTGTGGATGTAAGAAGGACATGGATTTTCTTCCTATAAAAATTTATATATGCACAAACACATGATACCTTGCATACAATTTCAGGGAGTTCATGAACCCCCCAAATCCCTTCCCTAGAACCCCTAGGTGTCAATGGAGCCCAAATTAAGAACACCTGTCCAAATATACAATTCACTCCACAAAGCAGTAAAAGACTAAGATATTCTCCACATTTATTTCAATCTTGAACTCCACAAAGTAGGTGATGTAGAATGTGAAGAAAACCATAAAACAGCAATTGACCTAAAGCACAATTGTTTTAGGAGTATTTTTCATTTCAAAGGAGAAAGCTTAAAAGAAATTAATAGCAACCGTTTTTCTCCTTCTTCTTAAATAATTGAAGTATTTGGCTTCAATGTACATGATATACATTTAAATTTCATCTGAAATGGAAATTACCCAGGCTGCCTATGATTATGTCAAATTCTTAAAAAACAACAACACACATACACCAAAACTTAAGTCTTAGAAGCCACCAAAAATATTGAATATTTATAGGAATCTGTATAAACATTCTATTATCTTCCAAATTGAGAATTTTAAGGATAGATGTATTTTTAGTGCCATTGAATCAAAGAAAATTTTAGTTGTAATTTTCATAAGTAGTCTTATTTCTGCTCAAAATTGGCACTTAAGAATCTACTAGTCATCAAATAGAGTAATTTCTGACTTTTTTGGGTAATAATACTATTATCATTGCTATAATTTAGAGACATAGTGTGTTGCATTAAAATACTTAAAATGAACATTTTATGAAATAAATGACATTAATTTGGAAAATTTGGGGAGAATGAGGGAAGAATTTTCAGTTTTTGAAAATTTTGTAGAGAACATTGAGTGTAGCACAATGTAGGTTGCAATTATTGTGTTACTGATTTAATTTAGAGAAATATTTCTCAACCAATCTGCCTATTATAGACAAATACAAATTGCTAACAACTGATCTCACTTGCAGAAATTCAGTGACATTTTACTGTTGTATTCGCAAAAAATGGCTAAGAGTTAAATGAAAAAAATCAAGTTTCTAAAATATATGCTTGCTTGCTCAATACCAAATATTTTTATATTTATATAAAAATGTATTCAATCCATATATTTACATTTACAGAATTAAATACAATTTACTTAGCATTTCTGTGACAGAGCTAGGCATCACCATCTGTTTAAAATGCATCACATTTTTTGAAGATCATGAAAGTTGTCAATGTTGTAATTCTATCACATACTTAAAATAAATATGTGCAATGCATTTCATTAGACATGCAACATATGCAACCAATGGAAAATAAAGATTGTTTCCGTATGGGACTCTGTATTCTCACTGTCTTCAAAAAGATAACTCAAATGTAATAGATTAGGATCATTTTACAGACTGGATGGTAGCATTTGGATTTGGAACAGAAAAAAAAAGCAACTGCTTATTAAAGTGACTACATTACTGCCACTGTAATTTGCACAAGAGATCCTGAAGCTTTGATACCCAAGATGCTATCCACACTCTTTCAAAAAGCTAAATAAAAATCAGGTTAATTATCTCTCAATCTGTGTAATGCAGATGTGCCTGTCCTTTCACAGAAAGGACATGCTGATCAGGGCACTGATCTGCACATTACCAGAAAACATCTAAGATTCATTTTCATTTTACGACTAAACCAATCTGTTTTCCAGATATTCAAGATCTTGCAAATTAGCCCCTCCAGACTTTGGGAAAAAGTTGTAAAGATTTTTTTTTTCCTCTTCACCTGCTTGAATTGAGAATGAAAAACAAGTGTGAAAGTGCTTTAATATTGCAAATGTGAAAATCAGGACTTTGATCAAAAACGAAAATCTAATCAATATATACAGAACTGAAACACAGGGGTATAACATTTTATTTGGAGCAGACCTTGGACTAATATAGTCTTACATACCGTCTAAACACATGAAATACTATGAAAAAGAAGATATTTAATCCCGAGGGAATAGGCAGGCGTTCTTAAATTTAAAAGTCCTTCTCTATGAATTCTTTATTACGTGTTCTAAAGGAAAAGCCCTATCATTTTTGCAGTCGATGTATTCCATACTTCTTGAAGCTCTATATTTCCACTGTGCTGTCTTTAATCATGGGCAATGTCTCGGCTCTAGTCTGGGATTTCAGGAAATTGCACGAGTAATTGTCATCACAGACAGCTTAATTTCTAGTGTAGCGATGACACAACGATTTGCCTAAGGCCAAACTAAAACAGAAAAGTCTTTTATAAAACAATGGGTGGCTTATTCCATAGCGTTATAGTTTATTATAATAATATTAGGAAACGTAAAAAAAATGGAAATTTATTTTTAACTTGAGCTTCAAAACCTTAATGCATCAATTGCTTGGGAATTATTCAACATTGTTATGATGAAATAATCCCATATTACACCCTCCCTTACACATATGGACTTTTACTTACTTAAAAATGTATGCCTATAGGGGGGGCCACAGGTGAAAAAAAATGTAGATATTACACAGCCAAAAATACAGGGAGAAAGTACAGATAAAAGAATTAAAATAAAAATTAATATCCAGGGACTTATATATAATTTTATTCACAACTGGAAGTCAAAGACACTTGTTTAAAATACTGCTCTGCCACACTTTAGTTGTGAAATCTTGATAAATTTACTAACTGCATTTTTGGCATCCATCTTGAAAGATTCTCGTATATGAGATTAAATTAAAAAACAACAACAACAAAAAACAGGCTTGTAAGCTATTTGGTATGATACCTACCACCAATTAGAAGCACAGTAATTGACAACTATTACATGTTTTTCTATAGCTATATCATGCAGGTCTTTGAGCCATACTTATATCAGACAGAATTTAAAGCCCCGAGACTATTAAAAGTATAAGTGAATAAGATCTAAAGTGCAATTTCTCAGAAACAAATATTTAATTATAATGTATAATCAACAATCTAATATGTTTTAGGAATAATGAGAAAATTATTGTTTTGAACAGTAACTACTGCTTTTTATCATGTAACTCCAACCATTTCTTTGCTCTTCAATGTCCTAGCTCCCAAATTTTATTCCAGTACACACTTTGTAAATCTCAATAAATGTTCACTGACTTATTTTATTTAAGCAAAGTGGAATAGATCAACACAAATAAAAGACAATTCAAGGGTTTTATAAGTTCTTTATAAATTTTGTATATTAACCCCTTATCAGATATATTGGCGACTATGTTGCCCCCTTTAAAACAAGTTATAAAGCTCAATATAAAAAAAAACCAACCCTGTTAAGGTTGATAATAATGTGTTTACATTGATATGTTCTATGCGCTACTCAGTTTCTCTCGCTGTGTTCTGATAGCACGGAGAAAGAAAATGTTTTGATTTAAAAGTGTAAGAATTAGGACTAGTCATGCCTGTTTAAGTGTTTACATCTAGTGAATCCAATATTGTAGTAAAGTGAAGGTAGAAAGATTCTAATGGATTGGGAAAAACTGGGCAAGTCAAGGGATCATACGTACCAGTGAGGTAGAAGGTTATCAGCAGTGGGAGAAGCTGATCAAGCAAGCTGAAGTTCGTGGGCAGAGAATGGTTTTATATGTGCACATATACTTATATAATTGGAACCATGCTCAATATAGAGTTTGTAACTTGTCACTAAAAATTCTTTGAACATATTTTAATGGCTTAAAGTTTGCACCAGGTGGATACAATTAACCATTTCCCCTTTGTGGTTGTTCTCAAATTTTATAATTCTAAATAACTGTGATGAACATACCTGTACATAAATTTAAGAGCCACTAAAAAGCAAAAGGACAATTGTTTTTGTTCTAAATAACCCATTGCCTTACTTTCCAGTACCCAAAACTCCAGGCCAGGGAAATTAAGGAGAACTCAATGGAATCACCATTAAATCATGGTAGACTTCCATCTTAAATATTAATTGTTTAATGCTGACACTTTTGGTGTGGTAGTATATTATATTTACACTTAGATAATTTTATCACAAAATATGGTTTGCCTGGTCACTACATTTGGTCTGATTATTTATGTACATGCTGCATGAATGATAATATACCATATAGTTCTCCTGCATTTTGCTCTACAAAGCTAGATATATATACAGTACTCAACAATTACTGAAGTTACAGCATTAACACTGTCTAAATAATTCATAGTAAAAAATTTCAGATTGGACTTTGAAAAGTCTTTCTTAATTAATGTGAAGAACCTAGGAAAACACACACAACTTCTCCAACTGGATTTTATTTGCTGTACCAGTACATTTGGATATATTCCTCTATTCACAAGGTTCCCCCAACTTACTTGGGTTCTTGGTCTACCAGGAAATGATCTTTATTACTACCTATAAAACTGGAACACAGTAAGTCTGATAATAGACCAGATTTCCTCAGAGAACTTCGTAGGCATTAACTTCACGAGTAAAGCCAACCTTTGTTCCATAAAAGTAGTTTGTCATACCTTTTTATTTTTATTTTTTAAATATTTTTATTGATTTCAGAGAGGACGAGAGAGGGAGAAAAAGATAGGAACATCAGTGATGAGAGAGAATCATTGATTGGCTGCCTCCTGTATGCCCCATATTGGAGATCGAGCCCCAAATCCAGGCATGTGCCCTGACCAGGAATCAAACCATGACCTCCTGGTTCATAGGTTGATGCTTAACCGCTGAGCCATGCCAGCCAGGCTTGTCATACCTTTTAAATGAGGATTGTTCTCAAATGTGACACTCCCAACAATTTGCTAAAAAATATTCTGGTATAAAGGAAATCAGATTCTTATTAAAATATGCAAATGACTATATTGCCATGAATAGTGACTTTGTAAAAGTTTCAGAATTCTAGGGGAATCAGTGAGAATTTGATATCAGTTAAAAATGTTTTTTGTCTTGTCACAAAAGCAGAGTTTATGAATTGGTAAGGAAAGTGTAAGAAGAGAGACTAAGGTCTTTTTCATTGAACGGGAAAAGAGAACATTAAGACAATATCAACATTACTCCAAACAAATACCCATAATAAAATTTCACTCATGAGTTAACTCAGTATTATGTAATTAATCCTTGTCTTAATACATCTTGGTCCAGCAGTTTGCTTTCATGAAACTGTCTGCTTCTAGATAGTAAAAAAAAAGAAAAGAAAGAAAGAGTTTGGAAATTCGGCCTCAGTCCACTGCTAGCATCTAAAAGTTATTTAAGAGATGCAAGTTCAAAAACCTATACCCATGGAATCACATTGAAGCCTGTACTGGAGTCTATACTTTGAAGTGTCAATGGTTTAAAGCACCTTTTATAGTCCTGTTTCATAAGGCTCTGAGATGGTCATTTGTGTGTGTGTGTGTGTGTGTGTGTGTGTGTGTGTGTAAAACAGAAATTCTGTCATGTAGCATATGCAGCATATGGTAAGTATCCGAATAAAACTAAAATTATCTGTAGATGACAAGAATGTAATGGTTGTGGTTAATTTGCCACTGGTAATTTTTCAGTATGAAAGGCCTGATAAGGAATTGTAATAAGACTAATGCAACAAACCAGGAGATTTTATTGCTTCCGTAACATGCATAACAAAGATTATAAGGCCAAAATAAATCATACGCCTCCCCCCCAAAAAAAAGAGAAAATACCTTTAAGAATAAAGATCAAGTGCAATTTCAAGTGTCATTAAATTTTATATCTGATTTATGAAAATGGATAGAATAATTTTGGGGGGGGGGGAAACATATTGAGATATAACATATAGTAATACTGAAATTAAAAAACACACAAAGGATATATCAGAAAGAGATTCAGCAAGACTAGAGTAGGCCTAGACTTTAAAAGTACATGGGTAAATCTGATGTGCATCCCCATGAAATCCAGTGGCCTAGAAGATGTTACATTCAGATTAAAGCAGTCAGGTTGTGGCCAAGTAAATAATTTTTATAATAACTGACATTATGACTTAAAACACTATACTACTATTTAATATCATCAGACAAAACAGTACTAATAAATATAGGAAAACAAGAAACTATTTCTTGGACTTGGGTTTTGGTCAGTGTGTTCTCTGAAGGTAAAAACACATATGGACAGTGTGTGGTATTTATGTATTTCTAGAAATGTCTTGTAAAGCATAAAATTTCTGAAATACACATATTAATAGTGTCTTACTTATACAAAGGTAACCTAGAACAGGCTATTTACAATTTGTAATTCTTCCCATGAACTCTTATAATGGTAATACTAGAGACCTGGTATTTGTACATAGGTAGAATCCCTAGGCCTGGCTGGTGATCAGGGCCAATCTGTGGTGCGACCAGTGGGGTGATAGGGGCCCCCACTGGCACCCGCCTTTGCTGGCCTGGGGCTGTGGCTGGGAGCAGCTCCTGCGTTGAGTGTCTGCCCCCTGATGGTCAGTGTGCGTCATAGCGACTGTTCATTCCGCCAGGTGTTCCACTGTTTGGTTGATTTGCATATTAGGCTTTTATTATATAGGATGTCAAACAAACCTAGTTATTTCTAATATTTCTTTCTATAAGACAAAAGAACAAAACACGGTGATTTTCCTGTTTGAGGCATTAAACCTTCTGAAGTTTTTATATTACTTTTTATTTAGGAGCCAACGTTGGGAAAGCACAATCAAAAAGTTGTCAGATTTGGACTCGATTAAGATAAGATCACAAACACCTGAGAAATACTGCTTGGTCACCTATTTAATCAAAGTGACAAGAAAACAGCTAAGAAGAAACAAAAATTAACAGGATTGAAAAGAAAATTCGCTATTTCAAAAAGAGTAATATGTGTCCTTTAAAGTAATAATCAAAAGCATAATAAAATCAACATAAGTCACCCAAAATTATTCTGGGAAAAATATAAAAAAAACATTTTTAGTATCTACACAAATAGCAAAAGGAAATAAAGAATAACCTTTTATGTTTTATAAGCATGGTCATTAATTAGTAAACCAAGGAAACAAGTCCATCAAACCTGAACAAAGTTTTATAAGATTTAAACACATTTTATAGATTATTTTCAGACCCATGTATTATATAATACTAAATAAATTTTACTTTAGTGAACAAATCATCTAACGTAAGTAGTTTATTTGTTATTTACTAAGAATGACCTGACCCTATTTAGCAGGATGTTCTTTCCCCAGTCAGAACTTTGTTTTCTAACAACTATATGGTAATTATATCTACCCCAGATCAGAGAGTATATGTGAAAACTAAATAGAGTCAGCTCTAAAATTATTGAGTGAAACTACTATTATTATAATGAACAATATGAACTGGCTTAACCATATGGCTAAATTGTGTAGCCATTAATAGTTTTTACATATGTATACTAGTATATTTATTTATTGAATATCAGTTTATGCTTACATCAAAGAAGGTAAGCAATCTAAATCACAATTTCTGGTATCATGCCATTTCATTCACCACTTCCTGCGGTTGCCACCTTCATGAAGTCTTAACTAAAGCAATGTCACACATATGACAGTATTAGAAATGGTAATCTAAAATTCTGATGGTTTTAAAAAGTGAATTCACTAAAGAAAAAATAAGATTTTGTTTCACCTATAATGTTCTTATCTTCACTAACCTAGCCCAACCTAATAAAATAGATTACAAACATTGAGACAAGTCCTACTTTTTTCTTTTTTTTTATTGTTAACTCTGTTGCAGATGTCCCCATCCACCCCCCTTTGCCCACATCCACTCAGCCCCTGCACCCACTTTCGCTGTCCATCACCACACTGCTGTCTGTGTCTATGGCTAATCCCTTCACCTTCTTTCATCCAGTTCCCTCCCCCTCCACTGACAGATGTCAGTCCCTTCAATGTGTTCATGCCTTTATTTCTATTTTGTTCGAAAAGATATAGAAGATTTCAATACTTGATTTTAATTAGTCAGTTAACAATTAGCTGGTCCAACAGAACACTTATGTGAATTTTATGGAGACTTTATTTTTTAGGGAAGTTTTAGGTTCACAGCAAAACTAAGGGGAAGATACAGAGATTTCCTTTATACCCTCTGCCCCGACATATACATAGCCTTTTTTTCATTACCAACATCACTATCTGAGTGTTACTTTAAAAAAAAAAGAACTAAGGATAAACCTGCATTAATATATCACCTAAAGTTCATGATTTAACTTATGATTCATTTTTGGTATTGTACATTCTATGAGTTTGGATAAAATACATAATGACATATATGTGCCTGTATATATGTATGATATATATATATATATATATACATATATATATATATATATATACATATATATATATATATATAGTATAGAAATAAATATATATCAAATATCCTATAGATGGACATCTAGATTCCATGAAAATCAATAACTTTTATGAAACATGACTCTGAACAAATTCTGAAGTTCCAACACAATTGTGTCTAATGTTTATGAATTCACACTTTTTATTCAATAATTTTCTCATTGGTGTTTCTAAGTTTGTATTTTAGAAAAGCAAATTCCACAGGAGCTCCATGACTTAGGTTACCTAATCACGGCGCAGCTGGTGAAGAGATAGAAGCGCAAGTGCCAGATTCCACAGGAAACACACTGAACTAGTGTGTGTGATCATCAAACTGGTTTGTCATCAGAAGATTTAGACAGAAATCACTGAACAAAAACACTTTACATTTTGATTAAAAATTAAATCCAGCAATGTTTATGATTTTATGTCAGTCTATCTTCACGGTGTACAGGAATATTAGATTTGTTTAATGATGTGAGAAATTAGAAAATGTAATTACCAGCAAAAAAATACATAAAGCAGACAGCACAGTCAGTTCCTGACCAAAAGCAGGTGCTCAATGACAGCTAGTGGTATTATTACTCTTCCAATTAATGTCCTAAAAATGCCTGGATAACTGTAGTCCATAAAAAGGGGGCACGGGAATGACACTTACCCAGACAAAAATAGATTTCAGTTGAATTTGGATATCTCTTTTTACACTCAAATGCTTGATAAAAAAAAGCATTAGTAATAAAATAGTAATTTACATGACTTATAAAGCATCTAATCTAAAAACTTCCCATTTCCAGTGTCATATGGAATATGTTCAAGTATCAAAAAATACTAATAGTTTTCATATTTAAGCATCTCACACTCTGTAATTCTATGCCCAGGTTGTGGGATATACAGGAGGCAACTTATCAATGATTCTCTCTCATCATTGATGTTTCTACCTCTCTTTCCCTTTCCTTTCCTTTCTGAAATCAATAATATATATATTTAAACCTAGAGCAGGAGGATAAACTCTTTTTTTTAAAAAAAGATAGTAAATAATATAACTTCTTTCCCAGAAGTTTTATACTCATTTTTAATTAAATATTGGTGGCCATTAGAGATTTTAGCTATCTAAGCTGAGGAAACTACATATTTCTCAAAAGGGAAGCAAATATATGGTGATGCAAGGAGATTTGACTTTGGGTGGTAAACACACAATGCAATATCCAGATGAAGTATTATAGAATTGTACATTGAAACCTATGTAATTTTATAAACCAATGTTACTCTAATAAATGTAATTTAAAAAAATTTCCACAGATATTTTTATTACATTTAAAATAATTCCAGAGAGATAATCCAGCACTGTTAATTGATTGTAACTCAAATAAATTTCAAATGAGTGTTGTGTGGCAAGCTCAAAGTACATTTTGCCAAGTACTGTATTTGGTTTCCTTTTCCATTTATGGCTATAAATACTTTAAAGAGAGTTAATCCAGCCCTGGCTGGTGTGATTGGGTTTGTTGGGCATCTTCCAATACACTGAAAGTTTGCCAGTTTGATTCCCCGTCAGGGCACATGCCCGGGTTGCAGGCTTGTTCCCTGGTGGGGGTGTGAAGGAGGCAGCCAATCAATGTTATGCTCTCACATCAATGTTTCTCTCTTTCCTTTTTTCCTCTGTCTCTAAAAATCAATAAACTCTTTTTTTAAAAACAAGCATTAATCCATGTTTCTGATTCATTTACACTTAACTTGTCAAAATTTTCCTTTAAAGAAGCATACAACATCAAGTAGGCTTTTAAGCATTTTAGTTTTGTTTTCTTTAAGTTTCTTTAAAGTGATTTTTAGAGAGAAAGGGAGGGATGGGGAGAGAAAGAGAAAAGCATTGATGTGAGAGCGCCTGCCTCCAACACACCCCATCAAGCCCACAACCCTGGCACGTGTCCTGACCTGGAAAGAATCCACAACCCCTCAGTGCCTCAGATGATGCACCACCAATTGAGCCACACCAGCCAGGGAAAATTTTAGTTTATTTTTAAGTATTAGGAAGCCATCCATATTTTCTCAGCTATAAAGGTATTCAAGAAAAAAAATTAAACATCTTAGACATGAAATTCCATGTTTTTGGAATTTCCAATAACTAGTTTGCTTTTTTTTTCTGTTTCTAAGAGCTGACAGTTCCCATTGGAAGATTGCTGTTCCATTTGAAATAAATCTGGAAGGTTAGGTCTATCCTAACATAGGTGTACATTTAGAAATAAATGTATTAAATTACATGAGGGAATTTAGAGCATGCTACCTTTCTTTAAAATAGCATCTTATTTTTTAAATTTACGTATACTATATATTTTTCCAATTTTACATTTGTAGCCTTAAACAGAACTTTTTGTTGTTGTTGTTGAGCACACAGGCCTTTAGCTCCTGCAGCACACGAGGACCCACACAGGCTGACAAGCAACGGTAGAGTGAGAAGGACCTTGGGGAGCAGGGCAGGTACCAATGGGGTCCTGAGAGCCGACTCCAGCTGACTATGAGTAAAGGGTAGGCAAGGGCAGAACATTTAGAATGAGGATACAAGGAGTAATGAGGGAAGGACAGTGGGAGGGAGCCACTGGGCCTTGGGTGGGAGCCTGGCCACTGCCAAGCCAGGGAGGTTGGGTGTAGGCCCACGGCCAGGCAGAGTGACTCACACATAGAGACAGTTCCCATGACAATCAGTAATGAGCAATTCAGAAAAAAAGGGCCAGGCATGGGGAAGTCCCTGAAAGTCTGCAAGGTCTGGGGAATCACCTTTAATTTGGGGGCCAGGAGGTAAAGAGCCATTTAGCTCTGTATCTTATGATGACAAAACATGAAGAAATATGAGGGCTATCCTGCAAAAGCAGTTAAAGAAGGAGTTCTGAGAAGCAAATACAGCACGAAGACCTTCAATAACACTCAGCATCCAACTCTTAAAACTGTGTAGAGTTAAACACTTAAAAGTCTCATAGGCAAATAGACTATTTAGTATATTTATTACTGTGTTGTGCTATGTAAAACCTAAAAAAGTACAACATAACCTTAATTCATTTATTTGTATTTTCTTTAAATGCATCTGTTAAAGTCCAAACTAAGTTACAAATTCATGTTCACTAAAAAATTAACGTGACACAGTCTGTGCCTTTAAAGAAATCATGATCTAAATGAAATAAAAACAAGAAATTTCCTATTTTGTAATACTCTTGATTGTCTATCAAAATATAGAAATAAAAATTATTATCTTGAACCTGAAAGGAGTATTCCACTGAAAGGATTAAGCAGAGAAATATTTATACTTTATTTATAAAGAGAATTCAGGTGTAAGCACTTATCTGTTAGGAAATAATCAGTTTCACTTGACTTTCAAAGGGGTCTCAGTGACCTTTAGTCACTCAGATGGAACTGAGCACAAAACTGCTTTTCCATTTCATGGGATAATGAGCAGTTAGTTAAATGGTCTAAGTACATAGTAATTGTGGCAGAACAAATTCTATTTTTTAATTATTTTTTATATAGTAAAATTATTCATCATATCTCCTCTTATCCCACAAAATTTAAAACTTTATTAATTCAGGAAAGAAATTTTACTAGTACACTGATGAGAATAGAGATCAATTGCATTTTTCTATTTTTTATTATTATTTGCAATTTGTAAACATTATTGCACTAAACCCATCTGGAGATCTAAAGAGTACAATATTTCAGAGCACAGTCACATCCATATAAATATATGAATAGCTTATAGAACTATGATGTCTACTATGGAAACCACTAGCTAAGTGGCTATTTGAAATTCAATTTAAAATCCAATTCCACATTCATACTAGATGCATTTCAATTCCATTTCTGGGATCAGGATCTTAAAATTGCTTACATTGCTGCTTCCATCTAAAAACACATTCAAAATATGGATCTTTTTAACTTTCTATGGCTTGAATTGTATCCCCCCCCAAAAAAAAAGATATGTTAAAGTTCTCAACCCCAGTACCTATGAATGTGACCTTATTTAGAAAGAGGGTCTTTGCAGATGTATTTAAGTTAATACGAAGTCACGCTAGATTAGTTTGGGCCCTAAAGCCAATGCCTGGAATCCTTGTCAGAAGAGGGTATGTTGGACACAAGTAGGCAATATACACAGTGTATGCGAAAACAAAAGCAGAGATTTGAGTTATGCTGCCACAAGTGAAGGATTGTCAAGGATGGCTGGCAATCTTCAGAAGCTAGAAGTGGCAAGCAAAGACTCTTCTTAGAACCTTGAAATCATGCAGAGCCTGCCAACATCCTGGTTTTGTACTCTTAGCTTCCAGAACTGTCACACGATAAATGTCTGATGTAAGCTATGAGTTTGTGGTAATTTCTAATGATGGCCCTAGAAAACCAATGCATATTCTGATAGTTTATAGAGACTAATCCATTGAGAAGTTCAGAATCAAATTTGAAAATCTAAAACCCCAAGGTTTGCCCCCAAAAGGCTGATTATCTGTGCCCAACTAGTATCGTTTCATGACCAGTTCTAGCAGCTTGCCTGCCCTGAGAGTGATGGAAGTAAATGGAGCATAAGCTTGTTTCTGCTGACCGTCAGCACTCATATGAAGTGTAACACAATCAGTGAATATTAAAAAAAATATAAATAATATGAACTGAATTGACCTTAATTTTGTACTAATCTTTATTCTTTTTTAAAAAAATATATATTTTATTGATTTTTTACAGAGAGAAAGGGAGAGAGATAGAGAGCTAGAAACATCAATGAGAGAGAAACATCGATCAGCTGCCTCCTGCACACCTCCTACTGGGGATATGCCCGCAACCAAGGTACATGCCTTTGACCGGAATCGAACCTGGGACCCTTCAGTCCGCAGGCCGATGCTCTATCCACTGAGCCAAACCCGTTCGGGCACTAATCTTTATTCTTTCTAGTTACATAATGCTTCACAGATTTTGAGCCATATTGATAAACATTTTCATTTGATCTCCACAAGAACCACATGAGGCTGGCTAGATCTAACTCATAAAAAATGTAGACTGTGCATTCTTTAAGGACAGAAACGTTGTCTTATATTTATACTAATTTTAAATAAAAATATTATGCACTAATAAAATGTTTTATTTTGTTTTGAATGAATCTCCATTTCCCAAAAAGCTCATTCTATAGTGATTTTGAATTTTAACTATGTGATTCTATTTCATTTTTCTTTTTATTTTCATCTTCCCATATTGCATTTGGGAGTAAAAGTAGTAGTTTCTCATTAGGAATAGGTCATTTCTGCTATGAGCTCATGGGTAACTCAAGTAATTTATAAAATATTACTCAGTAGTACACAGCATTTCTTTTAAATTTACTGATTCAATGTTAGGTGAAAAGATCCACCACTTTGGATAAATTAAGCAAGCTATTCAAGCACGATATCATTTGCTCTCCCTTAAAAGAATTAACCCACGTAAAGTAGAGAGGGGAGGAACTAAATATTCACTTTGATTATCTTTTATGAATTTTTAGAAGAGGTGTAAAAAATAAGCAAAATAAAATTTCCTTGAATGGTTAAAATAATCTCATGCATTGTGTTTAGGTAACAATAAAGATTTTTTTAAAAGCACAACAATTTATCAAAAAAGGGCAAGAATTCTTATTCTCGGCATCTCTGCCACGCAGTGTTCATCAGGATATGATAAAATCATCCATATCTTTGTTTATTTGCCTAAGAGAGCTTTCCCACCCTAATGACAATCTTTTAAAGGGCCTAAGTGCATATTCTATGCAATATAACTTCACACAAAACTGAAGCAAAGTGATCTTATTACAACATTGGATGGCAAATGGTGGACATTTTCTAGACATAAAATAAATAGAGCTAAAAATAGATGAAAAACAGCTGGAGTTCAGAGTTATAGAGTCTGTATTTCCATGCACCTTTAGGTGTGATGCTCTTCCGACTAGATGTTAGTGGCCTCCAGGAACTTTCAGGTACTTGGCTAGTAAGTAGCTCCAGAACCATCATAAAATAATGTACCAGGAAAGAATGTGCTCAGATCCAAAACCAAGTGCCCCAAATTCAAACAGTTTATTATGCCCAGAATGACTTACAAATAAAACATAAGTTTGGTTTTATAAGGTGACATAAAAGATTGTTGCTTTAGAGGCAAACTGGTCTAGAAAGCTTTATTGCCCCCATAATTTATTATGGAATTAATCCATTGTGTGTTTGCACCAGGTCAGTTCTCTGAAGGGAACCTGCATGGTATCCAAATCAGACTGAGCATTACAAATGGAGAATCCCAAATGGAGTACTAAGCACACTTCAAAAAGCCAAGCATATGGACTGTGTTATCGTTTCTGAATGGTTTCACTTGAGTCATAAGATTAGTCAGAAAAAAAAAATAGTTAAAAAGCAACTATGGCTATTTTTTCTCCCTAGTGTCTGTAGATAATCTAGAAAGAAACAATTTTTTTTGTTAAAATACAAAAGCAAGTTATTTTATTTTAAAGACTCTTCAGCAAGAACATTCTCTCTTACTCTTCTGGTCCACATAAAATTACACAAAAAAATATTTGCATAAAAATGTCAGAGAAAACATGTAGAAGCATTCATTCTAAGCTATTTGGAAATATATTAGTTAATTCTTAAGATATTATAGTTTATTTATTTATTTTTTTTAATATATTTTTTTTGATTTTTTACAGAGAGGAAGGGAGAGAGATAGAGAGCCAGAAACATCGATGAGAGAGAAACATCGATCAGCTGCCTCCCGCACATCTCCCATTGGGGATGTGCCCGCAACCCAGGCACATGCCCCTGACCGGAATCGAACCTGGGACCCTTCAGTCCGCAGGCCGACGCTCCATCCACTGAGCCAAACCGGTCTCGGCAATATTATAGTTTATTAATCAACATTTACTGACTGCAAATCTAAGATTACATTGTATGTATGACTAAACATGTAAAAGTTGCTGTTTTTTGACAAATAAGTAAGCATTATAAGTCAGAAAAAGATCAGGTTAGTGAGCAGAAAAACTGAATTTGGATACTTTCTCTACCATTAACTAAAAACTTGAACCCTACAGAAATCTTTATCTTCAACTCTAAATTAGGAAAAATAATCACCATCTGAAGATTAAGTGTTAATGCGGGGATTAAAGGAGGTGATATTTGTGAAAACATTTACATATCTAAATTATATAAATATGACATTTTACTAATGCATTTATCTTATTATAAACTAGAGGCTTGATGCACGAAATTCATGCAAGATAGGCCTTCCTTCCCCCCAGCTGCCAGCACTGGCTTCCCTCTGGCACCCAGGACCCAGGCTTCCCTCCAGTCCTGGCTTCATCCGGAAGGACATCTGGTCTAATTAGCATATTACACTTTTATTATTATAGACTAGAGGCCCAATGCACGAAATTCGTGCAAGGGTAGGCCCTCACAGCTCCGGCTACTGCCTTGGCCCTCACAGCCCAGGCTTCGTCCGGAAGGTCGTCAGATGTTCATTCTGCTGTCTAATTAGCATATTAGCTCTTTATTATATAGGATGATTCATGGAACAAAGTTCAATACCATTTCTAGCTTTCTGGGGAAAAATAAATTCCGACTTAACAATAGTATCTTTTTTTGTGATTCATAATACCTAAATTATGTCATGAATACATTGGCAATATATAATGTGTTAATAAATTATTAATCATTATTAATAATTAATGAGACATGATAAATATGCTGAAAGTATATAATAAATTCATTAAAATATGCATATACCTAAGGACATTAATACTTAAAATGAATATCACTCCATTCCCTATATGTAAATAGATATATACATACTCACATGTATAAATTGATAAACCATCTCTATATATACATGTTCATTTAAAATTAATAGACACAAGCAGAATCTAGAAATCACACCTATATGATTAAAAATACATTTTAAAAAAATGTGTCTATGATTAGCAGATCTTCCTTTTAAAATTTCATCCAAAAAGTGAGTCTCAAATAAATGTATTTCTTCTATAGGAAATTTCTCTGAAAAGTTTTATTTTCTTTTGAATAACTGTCACATACCATGAATGAGGATAGGCTGACAAAGTGAAGTCACCGCCTCCAGGGCATTAAGATGAGGTAGGAGGGGAAAGTGTTTCCCTCTGCTCTCAGGGTCACATCCTGCTTTATGTCTGATACACCTCTGATACCCATCTGGCCATTCTTTTCTTTTCCAATTATTCTATTGACAAAACATCTTAGTAGTTTTAACTTTGCTTTAACAGTATTTCTTACTTATGTTAACTTATAAAATAGACCTTAGCTTTCAATCATATCCTGAGGCATTTTATGTCTATACTTGAAAGCCGCGTCATTCATTTTTCTCTGCCTGCTATGTGCTACTGCAAGCCTGGAATTTGACCCATAATTTCAACTAAAGACCCCATTCACCTATCACTTTTTGAAATGTTTGACCAAAGACTCTTAACTAGTCAAAAGTCAACCATGGGAGAGCCTCCTACTGGGCATCTTCAGGGCTGCGTGGCTCATTGACAGCTGTGAGAAGGCTCTTGGTAAGCGTATCTGATTCGCCCTGGTTTATGTCTCCTGTGTTTTACTGGAAAAGCCGTCATCAGGTCACTGGCTGGGCCTTCACAGCTGAACACGAAAGATGTGAAGTGTAAACAGTGATTAAGTGCCTGCACGATTCTCAGATTTCCAGAGCTCCAGCCTCACAGGTGCTCACCTTGCAGCTGGAATAAGGTCTTGTTTTATCGGGAGCTAGTTATCTGTTTTAATTGTGGAAATTGTAAGGTATTGACTGAAGGGCCTGGATTTGTTAATTAGTGCTAAGGTAGAAAAAGCTGGTAAATTGATCAATATGTTTTACAGATTATCTTCTGGACCCAAGCGAAATGTAAAAAAGCAATAATAATGATGATGGCATATTGTCTTAAACAGATGAATACAATTAATTTATCTATAGCATGCTGAGCATTATAAAGAATACACCAAGATGGTGAAGGATATGAATACTTTGATAATTTAGAAAATTGAGGTTGTTTCACTTGACATATACTTGTGATTTCTATTTTTAGGCACTTTGAAGGGCCATCTGTAGAAAATGGATACAATTAATTCCAGAGGGCAAAGTCGTGGCTACAGAGTAGAGGTTATAGGATAGCAGATTTATTCAAAATAAGAAGAAACTTCCCAGCCAGTGGATCATATGAAATTTTAGGTTATAACTGATAAAATATCCATTACTGAGTGTTCAAGAAGAGTTGAGTGACCGTTTTCTATAGTGGCTACGGTGACAATTCCCACAATGAATGGAATTTTGTATTAAATGGGAATTATGATCTTTTTGATGCTTAGCTTTAATGATTCTAACATTAAATGAGGTGTGGGTGTACAAAGGGAATATGTCTTCAGTTTGGTATACTGAAAACTGTAGGTTTTGTCATTTGAGAACCAGGAGTTAAATCCTATACTATCTATTTACTGCTCATTTTGATAAATCGCTTAAACTCCATTATAACTTCCTCATATCTAAGTGAGAAATATGCAATATCAAACTGTTGTGGTAAAGATTAAAGGAGTGGAAAACTCCAGGGACGGTGTATGGAATATTAAAAATATTCAATAAAAGCTAACTAACATTATTGCTATCATCGCATATGTTTAGGTACTTGATATGACTTTCAAGGTACCAGTACACACAACATGTAACTCAGGCAGCTATTGTGTGTGTGAGCAATATTAACTGGTTTTGCCTTTCTTCCTCTTGCCTCCACCATTAAGTACAACCTCTAGTTGTGCTATGCTGGAAATATTGCAACACTCTAACCTCCCTTTTCTCCCCCCAAACTTGTTTTTAATCTTTTCACCCAAATTGCATATTGGGCTGCATAATGCAATTTCCTTTTCAGATCTTTGCAGATTATAAATACTAGTACTTTGAATATGAAAAAATAGTAAATTTATAATGGACAAGGATGTTACCTTGAAGATTAAACCCAATTATTTAAACACAGACTGATAAATCCTTCTTGTGTTTGCTTTAACAAGAAATCTCTATCTTGCAGCTACACTGGCTGTTTTGTTTTTGTTGTTGCTGTTTTGTTTTGTTTTTCAAACACGAGTATGCATGTTTGCTTTCCCTGCATTAGCCCTCTGTTTGCAGTCCTGAAGTTCTGCCTACACCATTCAGTGACTATGAGAACTACCTTATTTTTATCACCCAGCCAAATCCTCTCACTCCATTAAAACTTTCCTCAAAACATAGGTTTTCTAAGGAGCCTTTCCAGATGAACACCAAACCCACAGACCACCCTGCTAACGGGTTTATGCATATCTTGTTTTACTGAATTTATGCCTGTTGCTTGAGTATCTGCATAGTTTTACCCAGAAACTTTTAAATATTTACTAACCTTTCATTTGAGAGAAGCACTAAGTTTTACAATTCACTAAGGCAGTGGTCGGCAAACTGCGGCTCGCGAGCCACATGGGGCTCTTTGGCCCCTTGAGTGTGGCTCTTCCACAAACTACCACGTGCGGGCGCACATGTACAGTGCGATTGAAACTTCGTGGCCCATGCGCAGAAGTCGGTATTTTGTGGAAGAGTCACACTCAAGGGGCCAAAGAGCCGCATGTGGCTCATGAGCTGCAGTTTGCTGACCACTGGGATTAGAAACTGAATCTGTAAAACACAGCAAGTATTAATAAATGAGATTGGTCGGGAGCATTTGATAATGTTTAGGATTATAACAAAATATGAAGTTACAAATGTGTCTGTGTGCGCTATAAAGAGAGTGGTTGTTCATGTCATGCATATTGTTTTAGGTCTTTCTTAAGATAAAAAGCAAAAGTTACCCACACACACATTACAGATAGTGTTTGATGATAAAATCACATTCCTACCTGAAGGAAACAGATAGCTTCCTTACTTAAACTGACTTTTGGGATAAACTCTTAGCATCCTTGACTAGACATCCAGGGAAAATTAATTAGTTAGAGAATTTTTTACTCAAGAAATTTTAAGATGAATATATAACATTGGCCATAGAATTACTGTAATTAGTAAAGGAAGAAATACTGCAGTAAGCAGACTAACAGCCCCTCCCCAAGGATGTGCCCTCTCTAATATTTTGTACCTGTGCGTATGTTACTTCATGTCCAAAGGAACTTTGCAGATATAAGGACCCTGAGATGGGTCTCTTGGCCTGCCCATTGCATAGGTGGCCCAGTGTAATCACGAGGTTCCTAAAAGAGTTAGAGAAGTGATGTGATGATAGCAGAGAGGGCCACAGTGATGTGATGGAAATGTAAAGATACGATGCTGCCCTAGCCGGTTTGACTTAGAGGATAGAGCATCAGCCTGCTAACTGAAGGGTCCCGGGTTTGATTCCTGTCAAGGGCACATGTCTGCGTTGCCAGCTCAATCCCCAGTAGGGGGCTTGCAGGAGGCAGCTGATCAATGATTCTCTCTCATCATTGATGTTTCTATCTCTCCTTCTCCCTTCCTTTCTGATATCAGTAAAAATATATTCTAAAAAATAAAGATGCTATGCTGATGGTTTTGAAGATGGGGAAAGAAGTCATGAGTCAATGCATTCAGGCAATCTCCAGAAGGCAGAAAAGGCAAAGAAACAGATTTTTCTTTAGAAACCTATTAAAATCTTGATTCCCAGTAAAACCCATTTCAAATTCCTGACCTCTAGAATATTAAGATAAAAAAATGGTGTTGTCTTAAGTTGCTATGTTAATGGTAATTTACTGCAGAAGCAATAGGAAACTAGTATAAATACTAAGAAATGATAATAAGCTAAGAATAGAAATGAAGCAACCTACAGATTTCTTTCCTGTGAGGATAATTGCCAATGAAGAAATTGTCAGGAAGTCAGAAGAAAACGATGAAGCAGGACATTTGAAGCCAGTCCCTTTCAAACTGTAGCAAGGACTGGCTTCATAAGCACGTGACCTGTGAAGTCATACTTACGAAGTTGCTTAGAAAGGCCCCTGGCTTGTGTTAATGCCCCACTGCCACATCTTAAAACCCCTAACAATTCTTTAAAAAGGTGTCCTGCATTTTCATTTTGCACTGAGTCATAGAAATTATATAGTCAATCTTGGCATAGCCTTGCTGTTTACAGTTATTGTAATACTCAATTCACTCAGAAAGACAAGAGCAATAACATGTAACAACAACAGATTTTTTTTCTTAAAAAAGGAGGAAGAGAAGGAGGAGGGGGAAGAGGAGAAAAAGTAAAAAAGCAAGGCTATGTAGCATCTCCAGAAATTTTTCTGTATATGTTATCTTCCCCTCCTCTTCCAACTTTTACATCAGAGTGTGTGTAACCAGTAATCATGGAAGCTCAGTTATGGTTACTATTTTATCTGGTGGAGTTAAGAAAGTAAAATATATTTCGCAACCTTCAATTCAATATATATTTATTGTGCTATAGAACTTGTGATACAATTAAAAAGCTATAATAACCTAGAGAACTATTGGGTGACGAGTTGTGCACTTAAGACTATAAAATGCCATCCTATGAAAATAATTAGAAAATTTGAAATACTGAGAAATCTATAAAAATGAATCAATCACAACTAAATAAAACCAGTAGGAAAATTTAAACCTGATGGTATTTGCATAAGATAACTATACATTACAAAACCACATATCATTATCATCAAATACCAACTTCACCCTGTTATTTTATAAAATATTCTTGATTTCTGAAATCCTAACCGAGACTGATCCTTTCTGTTAAAAATGAAAGACTATTCCTCATTAGCCATCCTTTGATGAAATCTATAATTTCAATAGAATATTAAAATAAATTTGTAGAGAAGTTTCTAAATATGGTATAATAATATATATACATACATAAATATTTAAAAATCATGTGTGCAACCATTAAGTGCCATTTGTTATATATTTAGGAAATGAATAATTCATAAATGTAAATTTAAATTAATAAAGAAAAATATTTCTTTAGACTACTGACTTGTCAGTAGTAATTGCTGCTTTATTTTAGAGAAAAAATCCCAAAAGTATATTTGTAACCAATTTCGCTGGCATAATTAATAAAGCCAGTTTTCAAATTACTCAAAAATTAAAGTAAAATACTGTATTTGGTTTAACCTAATACAAAGTAGGTACTTCAAAATGCTGCCTAAAATCTTCTTTGAAGATGTATTATGTTCTTCTACACAATGGGTTGTCTTTTCTGTTTGTTGATGGTTTTCTTTGCTGTGCAAAGCTTTTTAGTTTGATGTAGTCCCATTTGTTTATTTTGTTTGTTTGTTTCTCTTGCCCGAGGAGATACACCAGAAAAAATATTGCTATGAGAAATGTCTGATATTTTACTGCCTATGCTTTTTTTTTCTAGGATTTTTATGGTTTCAAGTCTAACATTTAAGTATTTAACACATTTTGAGTTTATTCTTGTGTATGATGTAAGAAGGTGATTTAGTTTCTGTTTTCTTCCTTGCACCTCTTTCCAATTTTCTGGACACAATTTATTGAGTAGATTATCTTCACCCCATTGCATGTTTTTGTCTCATTTGTCAAATATTAATTGGCCATAAAGGTGTGGGTTTATTTTGGGGCTCTCTTTTCTGTTTCATTTATTTACATGTCTGTTTGTATGCCAGTATCATGCTGCCTTGATTTCTATGGCCTTGTAATATAGTTTGATATCAGGCAGCGTGATCCCTCCAACTTTGTTCTTCTTTCTAAAGATTGCTGAGGCTATTCGGTATCTTTTGTAGTTCCATATAAATTTTTGGAATATTTGTTCTAGTTCTCTGAAATAGGCCATTGGTATCTTGATAGGAATTGCATTGAATCTATAGATTTCTTTGGGTAGTATGGACATTTTAATGATGTTAAGTCTTCTTATCCATGAACAAGATATATGCCTCCACTTATTTGTACCTTCTTCAATTCCTCTCTTCAGTGTCTTGTAATTTTCAGTGTCTTTCACAACATTGGTTAAATTTATTCTTAAGTATTTTATTCTTTTTGAGGTAATTGTGAATGGGATTTTTTTCTTAGTTTCCCTTCCTGATAGTTCATTATATCTGATAAGGGGTTAATATCCAAGATTTATAAGGAACTTATAAAACTCAACACCCCAAAAATAAACAATCCATTTTAAAAATGAGTAAGTGACATGAATAGATAGTTCTTCAAAGAGAACATACAGATGATCAATGGATATATTAAAAAATGCTCAAGCTCACTGATTATCAGAGAGATGCAAATGAAAACTACAAG
Organism: Myotis lucifugus; assembly: GCF_000147115.1. Classification (NCBI taxonomy): domain Eukaryota; kingdom Metazoa; phylum Chordata; class Mammalia; order Chiroptera; family Vespertilionidae; genus Myotis; species Myotis lucifugus. The sequence goes on along the minus strand of NW_005871099.1, from coordinate 1,541,680 downwards.
GAGATATTACCTCACACTTGTCAGAATGGCTACCATCAATAAATCAACAAGGATGTGGAAAAAAGAAAACCCTCAGGCACTATTGGTAGGAATATAGCCACTATGGAAAGTAGTATGGAGTAACCTCAAAAATTTTAAAAATAAAACTGATTATCTAGAGATTTCATTTCTGGGAATTTATCCAAAGAAACTGGACACACTTATTTGAGAGAATATATGCATCCCTATGTTCATTGCAGTGTTATTTACAACTAGAGGCCTGATGCACAAAATTCATGCAAGTGTAGGACTTCCTTCCCCAGGCTGCTGGTACTGGCTTCCCTTCTGGCCGCCGGCAGGCACCTGGGACCTGGGCTTCCCTTGCAGCCCTGGCTTTGTCCTCAGGTATTCCGGTCTAATTAGCATTTAGGCTTTTATTATTATAGATAGCCGAGATTAGGAAGTAGCCCAAGTGTTCATCAGTAGATTAGTACATAAAAAAGCTGTGGTATAATTTACACTATGAAATACTACTCGGTTGTAAAAAGGAAGAAAATTTTATCCTTTGCGTTAAGTGAAATAAGCAAGTCAGAGAAAAACAAGTACCATATGATTTCACTCATATATGAAATCTAATGAACAAAATGAACAATAGAAATAGACTCATAAATAGAGAACAAGCTGAGAGATATCAGGGGAGTGGGGTTTGAGGGCTGGTTAGGGGGAATGGAGGGATTGAGCAAAAAAAGAAAAACAGAAAAACTCATGGACATGGACAACAGTGTGGTGATTTAGGAGGAGGTAGAAGAGGTCCTAGAAGGGATAAATGGTGATGGAAGGAGACTTGATTTGGTGTGGTGAACACACAATATAATGTACAGATGATGTGTTATGGAATTGCACACCTGAAATATGTATAATTATATTAATCAGTGTCACCCCAATAAATTCAATAAAAAGGAAGAAAAATAAATAAAATCTACACTAATAAAAGACAAACATGCAAATTGACTGTACCTTCGCTATGCCTTAAGCCATGCCCACCAGCCAATCAGAGTGACTATATGCAAATTAACACAACCAAGATGGCGGCCAGGCACCCCAGTGGGGACCCCCCACCCTAAAGGGGGTGTGGCCAGCCTGAAAACAGCCATCATCCCCTCACCCATGCTGGCCAAACCTCCATGGGGTGAAGGTCCCCACTAGGGGGGCTTGACCAGCCTGCAAACAGCCATCAGCCCCTCACCCAGGCTGGCCAGGCACCCCAGTGGGGACCCCCACCCTGATCCAGGACACCCTTCAGGGCAAACCAGCCAGCCCCCACCCGTGCACCAGGCCTCTATCCTATATAATAAAAGGGTAAGATGCAAATTGATCCTAACAGCAGAACGACTGGGAATGACTGGTCACTATGACACACACTGACCACCAGGGGGCAGATGCTCAGTGCAGGAGCTGCCCTCTGGTGGTCAGTGCACTCGCACAGGGGGAGCTCTGCTCAGCCACAAGCCAGGCTGATGGCTGCCAGCACAGCGGTGGTGATGGGAGCCTCTCCCACCTCCTCAGCAGCACTAAGGATGTCCGACTGCAGCTTTGGTCTGCTCCCTGCTGGTAAGTTGACATCCCCCGAGGGCTGCTGGGCTGCCAGAGGGATGTCTGACTGCCAGCTTGGGCCCGATCCCCCAGGGAGCGGGCCTAAGCCAGCAGGTGGATATCCTCCAAGGGGTCCCAGACTGCAAGAGGGCATAGGCTGGGCTGAGGGACCCCCCGAGTGCACAAATTTTTGTGCACCGGGCCTCTAGTATATTATAAAAGAAAGATCCTTGCTCCATATTATAAGGTATATGATAAGTACTGTTCAAACTACTCTTGATAAGTTGTTTTACAAGGAAATAAAGCACCTTACTTCTCAAAAATATATATGTAATATAATATTTTTCAATTATAAAAATTGTAACTGGAAATTAAAATTGAATTGAGAAAAAATATCTGGGTTTTGATAGCCAGTTTTTGGTGTGTGTCTTGGTCAAGTCATTATATATCTCTGGATCATTTTTTTATTCATCTACCAACAAGAAATCTGGACCAAATTGTTTCTAGTGTGCTTCCCAACTCATTTCCATATTGCTTCCAAAGGAATTAAGGAATATCCCCAAGAGGAAGTTAGTACTGCTCTGACTGGCTTAACAATTAATGATGAATCATGGAAGTGAGATGCTTGCTTTTAAAATTCTAGTTTCTTTTGAATAAAAATAGATGTTGACATTTCTCAAGTTCAGAAAGAATCTGAAGAAAATGCTCTAAAATTCAAGATTTATAGGGACACCTGTGGTACCTATAATTTAGACTCAAATGAGCACAAACCTAACTGTTGTCTTATAAATACAGTAATAAGTAAAATGTGTTGTTCAGTTAAAGGTAATTTTCCATTAACTTTGAGGATAGTTACTATCCTGGATCTAAGTTACTATCTTTGCCCTTTCATACTAATGTAGACTTAGTCTAAAAAGCATCACTGTGTTGTCAGAAATCTGTCCAATTGGTTGTCCTATCATTTTTTTTCTAACCACAGGCAAGAAGGGCATTTTTAAATGAATTATCCACAATGATCATCTTGAATAAAATGTCTTTTTTTTCTTACAATTTAAAACAACTCTTACAAAAATGTTTATTTGACTTTAAGAAGTAGTTTACAATCTCCCAACTAAATAAAGCCCATACGTTTTAACCTGTCATTCAAGAGCCTATACAACCTGGCGCCAACTTATCTTTAGAGCTTTATCTCCTCCTACCCATTTGACACATCCCAAACTCCTAAACCCTTTACTTTCCTAAATATGTTTTTTGTTTTCCTGCTCACCTATCTTCCTGTCTTGAATGTCTTCCAAGTTGTCTTTGCATTTCCAAGTCTAACTACTTCAAGGCTAATCTAGTTCTAGGTCATCAATAAAAACATCCCAGATTCTGTTCTATCCCACATCCCCATCTTCCCTTGTCACATCAGTGTCAGAAATTATCTCGCTGTCCTCTGCGCTTCAAAAATAATCTCCTTTTTATAGTCCTAAGATTATTTAGCACATCCAAATACATACTAAGAAAAGTTCCCTTATGAGGTTTTTGAAAGATTCTTGAAGCCAGAAACTATATATTTTAGCTTTCTTCCCAGTATCATTAAGCCTAAGTTTGAGATCATGCATACATACAAAATAATATGTGAATGAGTATATAACTAGTGAAAGAGAATGAAGGGTATATTGTGGCTTTTATTATATCAATATTATAGGCTAAAATAGATTTCAACATTATGGTTAAATCATAATTGCTTATGTAATCTTAAATTATCAAACGTAATTGTTTTAGGACTGTCATAAGAGTTTATATCAATGTAAGAAATACCCAGTTATAAAACTCCACTCTTTGAAATCTTTACAATCCTAGAAGACAAGTCATTACTCTTTAACCCTCCTCTCCTTGGACTTATCCCAAGGCTGTAATAATGTTTTATTAATTATATATAGATTTATATTTTCAAAGCACTTTAGAGCCATTAATTTGTTAAGCCAAACAACATACAGTAGAACAAGGTGAGTGTGATTAAATGCAGTTGACAGATAAGAAAACAGCAGAAATGCAAAAGTGATATTTTCACAGCCAGGGGCATTCTGGAGTTTCTTTGAGTGTTAGAACTGCAATTTTTCCGCTGCAAAACAACCAAACATTGACCTATACTTACTTGTTTTAATTTCAATTATTGTTCATTTCCATAGTCAAACAGAGTTAGGAACGAATCTTATGTTAATGGTCTTCAGTTCAAATACATGACTAATTGTAAAATAAAATTTTAAATTTTCATTGTTATAATTATTGAGAAAAAGTACTGTTCTCTGTTTTTAGTTTAAATGTCTGAAGACAATGATCAGTAATCAAGCATTATAATTCTTCAAATACCACTTAAAAAGTACTCATCAGTACGTAGATAAATAAAATGAAAACTACAACTGCATTTTATGGTGATTGTCATTGGTGATTGTCATTTGCACGGGGTTGAAGGACAATCTTTCTAAAAGATGTGAGGTTTTTTTTTTAACTCTAATGTTCTGAGCAAATACATATGTATATGATAAAAATATCACCTCTAAAATGTAATATGCATTTGTCTTCAGAGATATAAATTTTTCCAAAGATAACTTTTCCCTTCAAAGTTTTAGTTACCCTTGTCATTGCAAAATTGATTTGAGAGTAGATTTTCTTCCTTTATGTTCAAGGTTGTGATTTTGGGCAAAGTGGTAATAAATTATTTGAAGTTCTTTTCTCTATACTCTTGGACCAAACAAATCTCTAAAGAAATTGTCTGTTCCTAGTCAGCATCTCAGGAATGTGTAAAGTTATTTTACCCCAGTGGGGATGAGGGTTTTTCACCTTTATTTATGGCTGGCACTTTTATGCTTTTGACTCACACAGCCACTCTCTCCACTGTGAAGCCAATCGTATTTCCTGAGAGGTTAAGATAATTTACCATTGTTGGATATATTTCTCCCTCATACTGATGCAAAGAATTAGACACATGACTCCTATTAGTGTCAATTCTAGTGATCCATAATGTAAAAATCAGGACTTTGCATAAAAAGCATCTGCTTACTTTGATTCAAAATCTTTAAAGTGCTTGCATATGTCTAGATACTGGGGAACTGGTTCACAGGCCCAACAAAACAAGATAGAACCGATCTACATAATGTTGATACTAAGTGGTCACCTGCATGCAGAAGGGACCGAATTGACTGTGGAACCCACACATTTGAAACCTTCTGTTAATGTTTCCTTTGGATTTATTATGTAGATCTAACGAAAGCACTAAGGATTTATAACAGATCGGTGATTAGAATATATAGATTCTATCTAAATTACCCATACCAATTATAGAAATTTCTTCTTTGCAATTCTATGCATCATTTTCTTGTTAGTATCACTTTAGTCATTTTCACATATTCACAAAAGAAATTACCAATACATCAAATACTATCACTGACATGGAGTTTCCTTTGAATTGATTGTGAATGTAGATCTAAAAAACAACTTTCTCTAAAGTGACTGATACCTGCAAAAAAAGAAAGAAAGAAAGAAAGAAAGAAAGAAAGAAAGAAAGAAAGAAAGAAAGAAAGAAAGAAAGAAAGAAAGAACTCATCCTCCAAAGCAACCAACATAGGTTGCACTTTTTAAATTTAATTTATTGAGGTGATACCAGTTAACAAAATTATACAGATTTCAGGTGCATAATTTTACAACACATCGTGTGTGCACAGTATTGTGTGTTCACCACCCCAAGTCAAGTCTTGATCCATCCAGGTTAAACTTTTAAATGTCTTCAATCCACTCTCCTTTCAAGTGTCTTGAGGGAAGTGAGAGTGCAAGGGTCAAACCTGCATCTGAGTTTCATTACAAGACACTGTACTGGGATTCCTCCTGAGACCTTTTTGCCTTCAAGTTACAGCATGTGTTATGCTTAAAGGTGGAAAGGCTATTTTCTCCCTCCACGTCACTGGAAACCCAGGCATCTTGCCTCATTTAGGTACTTTGATGTTTTCATTGGAGTTGGGGCTACTAGAGGAATTGATTTAAGAGAGACTTCTGTTTTAGCATCATGATTGCTTTAAATGGCAAAATAATTGACAAATGGCTGGCGCAAATGAAATATTTAAAGAAAAGACAAAAAGCAGTGCAAATTTTTCCAATCTTTAAACTGGTAGTATAATTATTCACAATTCTGTCTTTTAAATGTAAAAGAAAATCAGCCACATTAATGGACACATCTGAAAATTCCCTCTGTTCATAGCAAGAATATGCATATTTATACATGCATTCATATGCACACTTACTAAGATGTATAAAAGGCTTTAGAAATAGGAAGTACGTGAACTATTCAAGTCTCTTGAAGCTGCATGTACTTCTTAGTGACTTTAGTGTTTGTTTAACAGCTGCTTTCATTACATAGTAAAATCCATGAGGCACTAATCACTAAAGATTACCTCTAGGTAAAGTAAAAACAACACTTTGACCTATGTAGTTGGCCTTTCCACTCACTTGTACCATACAGTGATTTTTTAATGCAAGGTGGAAATTAAACTGAGCATCTGGAGAGCATTCCTGCCCATCCAGGTTATTCTCTCCTGCTCCCTAAACACCAAAGCATGTTGTGTTGAGGTTTGAATATCGCATCCCTTGCCCTTAGCTGTCTGTAATGGGGAAATGTGTGGTACTGATTTCTTTTCAAATAAATTCCAAACTATATGATATTGGCTCCTAATAAAATAAGCTACTAAAAAAGCAGTTGTTGTCTACTCTCTCCCTGTAATGGCTGAACAAGTTCCAACACTTGATCTCAAACCGAGAAAGATTCACACAAACATAATCAAAAGTATGTAAGTATAATTCAATTTAATGTAGAGATTTGTTTTTTTCTTTTCTATTTTCTTACTTTTATTTTTAATAAACCTTTTATTTTATAATAGCTTTAGGTTTATAGAAAAAATTACAAAATTAATACAGTGTGTTTCTAGGTACTCCACATGTAGTTTCTCCTATTCTTTATATCTTAAGCTGATATAGAATATCCATTACAATTAATAAGCCAATATTATCAGTATTGTTCATACTCTATTCAGATTTCTTAGTTTTTTAAATCTAATACCATTTTTCTGTTTTGGAATCTCATCTATAAAATCATATTGGGTAGCCTGGCCGGTGTGGCTCAGAGGTTGAGTGTCCACCTAAGTAATAGGAGGTCATGGTGTGACTTTGGTCAAGGGCACATGCCCAGGTTGTGGGCTTGATCCCCAGTGTGGGGCGTGCAGGAGGCAGCCCATCAATGATTCTCTCTCATCATTGATGTTTCTATCTCTCTCTCCCTCTCCCTTCTTCTCTGAAATCAATAAAAATATATTAAAAAAATAAATAAAAATAAAACCTTATTGGGTTCAGTTGTCATGTCTTCTTAGGTTCCTGTTGGCCGGAACATTTTCTCAAGACTTTTCTTTTTTTATGACTTTGATATTTTTGATGGGTACTGGTTAGGTATTTTCTTGAATGTGCCTCAGTTGGGATTTATCTAATTTTCTTCTCATGATCAGACTGAGGATACAGGTTTAGGGAAGGGGACCACAAGGGGAAACCATCATTTTCATCAAAGCATATTAAGGGCACATACTGTCAACATGACTTATCACTGACCTTGACCTTGGTCACCTGGCTGAAGTAGTGTTCGTCAGGTGTCTGTTCTGTAGTTACTCTTTCCTCCCTTTTTTTACATTTTACTCTTTTGAATGAAATCACTATATGCAGCCCACATATAGAGGAGAGAGTTATGGTATAGATACTTGAGAGTGGAATATATACATAAATTAATTGGAATTCTTCTACATGGTGGATTTTCATTCTCCCCCCATTTATTTATTTATCCAACCATTAATTTTTATCAGTGTGGACATGTGGATATTCATTTTACGTTTTGATTATAATCTAATACTACCTTTTTTTTGCTAAAATTCTTCCAGCTTAAGCCATTGGGAATTCTTTATGATGACTTCTGTGTCACTTTGTTGTACATTATGTGTATGCATGTATATATGTATAAATCAATACTATATATATATATATATATATATATAAAACATATTCTTTTTCCACTTTCTTACTTTTTGGCAAGACAAGCTGCTTCAGCAAGCTCTTAGTGTATATCTTCTTACCCTAAAATCAGATATTCATCCAAGGAGACCTAGTTTTTTGTGTGCTTCTTTTAATAGGGTGTGGTGTTAGAAACAAAGATTACCTACTAAGCCAGGATTTGTTTTGGGCCAAGAAATTTAGGTATACATATAATGAGGTCTTGAGTAAACCACACAGTATTTGCTTTTCTGTTACTTATATTGAAAGAAGACATTCCAGTTTGTCCTTGTTTTAAAAGTGATGTAGCCATTTCCAATCATCACAAGGCATAAGAGATATTTTCTGTTGCATTAAACATCTTTCATATTCACAAGGTAAAGGTAGAGAACATTTTCTGGTATTACATTAGCATGCTCCTATGACCATTTTAACTTTTAATCATGACTTTTTTTCTTAGTTTCTTGTCATCATGGAAATGAAAACTCCTTGATGGAAGTTCCTGATTTATGTGAGGAAGAGCAGAAATTAATTTAAAGACTGTTTCATGAGTGATGATACTAAATTGAAAATACTTCGGAATTTTGAGTAATCAGGCAACCACTACAGGACTAAAGTCATTTTAGGGTATGTTATAAATACTTCATAATTTAAAGTTGCCATTTCCATGCTGATATTTCTTAGAGAGATAAATCACCATCAACATCACCATCATTATCAATTCTATAGAGAAAATCAACTGGCTTAAAAATCAGCTCATTCATTACTGAGCACAGTGAGAAGAAAAAGAAAGAATTGTATATAGAGGTGAACTCATTTTTTCTCACAAAGCCTACTCCAATAGCATCCTGCTTGCCCAATTTAGCTTTCCTAACCTCTTATTTTTTAATTTATAACAAAATGCCCCATCCACATAGAACTGCAAGTGGTGTGCTGACATAACCCTGCTTAGGGTAGATATAAAGCTCAATTTGCATAGGAAATCTTCTGAGCAACTTAACATCATTTTCCCTCTAGCCCTAACATTATTATTATTTAGTTTGGCAGTATTTTAAAATAACTCAAACATTTATATTTTGCTTAGATATTTTCTATTATTTTTATTATTTGATGCTAATATCTATGAGGTCATTAAAAAATTTCATAGAGGCCTTTTTCCATATGAAGAAATCAAATTTCAAAGTTACAAAGTAATTTCCTTAGAACTTTTAAGTAGTGCTAGTGATCATTTTAAAGGTGAATTCTCCTCTGGGGCAGGATCAAGAATTGCAACGTGGTGTATCTAGGACCAGAAATGAAGCACTTTTGGGGTATGAGAAAGATGGAGAAACTTCCTCTGCTCTCAGAGTTGACCCAGGAAGACAGAATACGTGCTTAATTCTGGGTCAGCATGAATCTGAGACTGGAAGATGCTCAAGGTTGACCCAGACTAATTAGGGGGAAAGAAGTACTAGTATAAGCAGTGGTTCAGGGGTGAGCAAGGATGCTTTGGAGAAAATGATTGTGTGCATAGAAACTGAAAAGGTCTTCCTTACTGAAATATCTTTAAATTGGAAGTCTCGGGCAGGGGTGGGCAAACTTTTTGACTCGAGGGCCACAATGGGTTCTTAAACTGGACCGGAGGGCCGGAACAAAAGCATGGATGGAGTGTTTGTGTGAACTAATATAAATTCAAAGTAAACATCATTACATAAAAGGGTACGGTCTTTTTTTTTTTTTTTTTTTTTTTTTTTAGTTTTATTCATTTCAAACGGGCCGGATTCGGCCCGCGGGCCATAGTATGCCCACGGCTGGTCTAGGGCATTGATGAGTCAAGCATTAGCATAATGCATTCTTACTCTTCATGTGTAGAAATCACAGCCTAATCAGTGGAAACCAAAATAGTTTTGTTCTATGAACAGGGCCACGCAAGCTCCAGATCACCAGCCATTAGTGATGGCTCACATCTAAATCCAGATTATCTGGTGATGTGACAAGAACAACACAAGCTAAACTGGATGAATCACCTGTGTTACAACAGATATATGTCCTAAGTTCAGATAATAGAAAATTTCATACATGTAAAGAATGCCTCTGAAATCAAATTACTATGTCCAATTATGTCTCAGAAGTATAAGAAAGCCTGGATTGGTATAAAGGTAAAACTTTATCCTTCAGACAATATCATTTAAAGGGACAATAAAACAGAAATTGAAGAGTGAAAACTTCATTTACCTGGAATAGACCGTAACCTAAATAGAGAGAAATAGATTTGTTGATCTAGTCTGAAGTTGATATGGTCATTTGACTCACTGGGATCTTGTTTTTCTTTTGTATAATAATATGTTTTAACTCTAGCAAAGGTTGTACATTCCCAGATACATAAATTTCAGTTTAATCAATTAAAATTTGTAGTCATATAAGTAACTATTCTAATGTCCCTCTTGCTACTATTATTCACTCTATCAACAGGGTAACAATATTAGTTTAGAGAAAGTCACTTGAACTGTTTTATTAGAAAGACAACCACCCATGGCTGAGTGGCCCAGTTGGTTGGAGTATCCTCTGCTAGACCTGAAGGTTGTGGTTTCAATTCCTGGTCAGGTCAAATACTTAGGTTGTGCTTTTGATCCCCCCTTTCTCATTTTCTAAAAGCCATAAACATATCCTGAAGTGAGTATTAAAATAAAGGCAACAATTAGTTTTTCTTCTCATTAATCTATACTAATAAAACAGTAATATGCTAATTAGACCGGGCGACCTTCTGGAAATCCTTCCAGACAAAGCCATGGTGGTGGGGCTGAGGCAGAGGCAGTTAGGGGCAACCATGCCAGCGGGGGGGGGGGGCAGCTGGGGGCAAGCAAACTGGTGGGGGGACTGTTGGGGGTGAGCTGGCTGGCAGGGGGGCAGTTGGGGGCGATCAGGCCAGCAGGCAGAGTGGTTAGGGGCGATCAAGCAGGCAGGTGAGTGGTTAGGAGCCAGTGGTCCTGGATTGCAAGAGAGATGTCCGACTGCCAGTTTAGGCCTGAGGGGACGCAGGCCAGGCTGAGGGACACCCTCCCTCTCTTTTATGTGCATGAATTTTGTGCACTGGGCCACTAGTTAAAATATAAAAACTGATTTGCTCTGGTAGCAGTGTCATTTTTATTGGCAAACTTTAAAGTGGATCTCTTAAAATATTTAGTTTTTATTTGCAAAATCTCTTCTCCATTCTTTCAACAAAAAAATATACTGAACAAAATATATATATATATTAAACATCATAGTAAGCATTTCCAAGAACTCGAGATAAATGAGGAATCACAATTACAAACAAGGAGATTCAACCAATGGGATGAGATAATGCAAGTAACTTAAAAGTAAATGAATGTGTTATGAGGACTTGGAAGAAAAGTTCAGGATTTGGAGCCAGACAACTGTGAAGTCCAAGTCCTACCAAGCGTTAGCTTTGTGATCATGCAATCACCCAGGGTCCTTACATTTCAATTTACTCATTTGTGAAATGGAACTTTTATGTGGAATCAAGGAAATGCTTTTTATATATCCCAACTTACATTGCTCCAAATTAAATAGGAATTCTTAGCAGGAAAAAATAACCAAAATAACCAAACTCTATCCAACCACTGTGTTTAAGAGATCAACATAAATTGTGGATGTGCATATTAATAGGAATTTAGATTTGAGACTTTTAAATGCCAATTAACTGGAAAGAAACATGCAACCACATTTGAAAGATGCCCTGGATCTCAGCATAATCATTTTACACCTTAGCTAAGTCACCGTGCTTTGGAGGACTTTTAGAAAGGTTGAAGGTATTTCATTTATTTTTTTACAATTCTATCAAAAAATAAAGTAGATGCAAAATAGTTGTAGACTAAATAATGTGATTAGAATTTGAATATGACATCTATGTATTTTAAAATAAAACTAATATGACAAAAATAATATAAACATTGGTATTTTCTAGAGAACAAATATAAACACAAATAACAATATATGCACCCAGCTTTCCTTTTTGTATCCTCTTTGCCTATAACCAGTAAAAATGTTCCAATCAGTTTGGCAAGCAATGATAAAATAAAGGCTAAGGTGTCTGCTCACATAATGAGCAATTTTTCCAGATTTAGCATTTTCTATAAAGTCTTAATACTTTAATAGCTGTGAAATGTCACTGCTGAAAAATGATCTGGAATACCTGCTCAGCAGACACTTTTTAAAGCAGCTTAAATCAATTAGAGCAGATGAACCAAACTGTAACTGCTTTTAGCTTTAAAGAGAAATGAACTACTTATGTTCCTTTAATATGACCGGTCTTTAGTTAAAAAACTTAAAGTCTCAAAATTTTCTTATAAGCTGAACTCTGGATGCAAATTCAAAATTATAATGTTCTGGAAAGCTCAAGCCTTTTGCTTTTATTGATTCTTATAACATAGGAATAATTTACAACTTATCTATTGATCTCTCAAAAAAAAGGATCTCTGTCAGGTGCACTCCCTCTCACGTTAAGGAAGACAGCTCACAAAATGTACACAATATAACAAATATATTGCATTGCCTTAAAGTCTACATTTTTTATTATAGTATTTAGATTTCCAAATTATGACTCATTCAAGGGAGCTTAATAAGTCCTAATGACATACAACATTTACTAATAAACCTGAGCTCAGTTTCAAGTAAATATAAAACATGTACACTTTTGGATTATGCTAATATATATCCATCTTCAAATCTCTACAACATCTAATTATATTAATGCTTTTATTCTCCATTAAAACACATGTATGTATCTGATCCAAGGCCTGGTTTCAGTACTCTGCATATGCTACATTTAATTGAGCTACATTTTCAGCACAGGGCTAACTAGAATGTTACATGAGTCAAAAACTACATCTTCATCCTGACTGGGTAGCTCAGTTGGTTGGAGGGTCATCTCCATATGCCAAGTTTGCAGGTTGGACCCCTGGTAAGGGCACATACAATAAGCAACCAACAAATGCATAAATAAGTGAAACAACAAATCAATCTATCTCTCTCTCAAATTAATCAATAATAAAATAAATATCTTCACATTCTTGTAGAAAGTAATACAATTGATAAATACTTTAGTAATTATTTGGCCTAGAAATGGAAATGTAAGTATTTGAATGTAGAGCACTGAAACCTGTAATGATAAGTCCCAGAAACATAGAGAAGAACATGAGAAGAACGAGGATTTGATCTGAGGACAAAGAAATGCCAGGATTCCTGCTCAGCTGTAACTTTTTCATAGAACTCATTGATCTAGCAAGGTAATCAGTGGTATATGGCTGATAGTCATTTCTTATACTTCTGTGCTCCCTTAGAAATTCCTTTCTCTGCTTGTTGAGTCTTATTCTGCTTTTGAAGTACCATTACTTTGAATGTTGGAAGACAAAATCATCTTTGTTCCAAAGGATAATGGTGTAGTAGCAGGGAGGCCATCCATCTCCTGCTGAGACACCCAAAAGTCTCTTGGGTCCTTGTATTAATAACCCTTCTAAGTTCTCAAAATTAGAGGGAATGTGGCCAGCCATTAAAATCTCCTTCCACTTCTTAGATACCAAAGAAATCACTCTTATTCATAAAGGACATATATGGAGCATTCCCATGAGCATCCATAAACCTACCACAATCTGATTTCACTTCAGGCCTGTGAAATGTGGTTCTTAAACTCCTGCCCAGCCGATCAGAAAACCAAAGCATTCCCACTCGACTGCTTGCCAGCTCCAGCAGCAGCTTAGGTCTAGAGGAGCAGATACATTGGAGTTCAGGGGTAAAGGGAGAGCAACAGATGTCCCAAAACATGTTGTCCCAGAACCCTGTCTTTATTGACTTTAGAACAGTTTGTCTAACATAATTCACATATGATAAGTCTACATTCTGTGGTCCATAATACTTACAGACTTATTAAACAATTTTAGGCTATAAATGACAACCATCAAAGACCTCTTGAAATAGATTTACTAATTTTTTAGTTAGACATCAGGCTATCCAATAGATGAGGTTAAAGCAGTTATTAAAATGTAATTTAAAAAATTTAAATAAGAAATACTAGCAGTTGAAGGGAAGTAGTTTGTTTGTTGTTTTTTTGTACACGGGAAGGTATTTATTTCCAAGTAAAGCCATTCCTAAAGGGACAAACTTAAAGCAATCATTTTGTTTAACCCTTAAACAAGGTTTCAGCAGGTGCAGGCAAGCTCAGAGTACAGAATACCACACCTTGGCCTTTAACAATACTTAGCATGTGTGTGCCAGCAATAGGCCACAGCACACCCTGAGAAACCACAGATGCAGCTGAGGCAAGGATTTGATTATAGGGGAAAAAGGATGGATCTGTAAAGGTCTTTTAGGTGTTAGCAAGCAAAGCATTACTTGCTGCCTTTAAATTTGCAAGGTAATTGAATTCATCATCTGCTTTAGGACACTAAGGAGAATTTTTCATAACAACAGGAACATGATAATTAAGAGATTTTAAAAATCTTGGAGGTAAAGAAAAACTATGAATAAGACTCTCTGACTATGGCTGCCACAATTGTAAATTGCTAACCTGCATAAGAAAACAACAAACACTATTCTCAGAGAGCTGAAGATTTATGTATGCAAAGATAGATTTTTTCCCTAGCTACTGTAGCAAAACCTTCGTTCTCAGTTAGTGAATTTCGAACAAATGTTACAAACAAACAAGCCATCCTGATGAGCCAAACACAAGAGTATTCTCTAGCTTCATTTCTTCTTTCAGAGAACATGTAACTCTCACTAGGATCTTTGGCAACCCTCTGGGAACAGAAAGTAATGTTGCCAGGTACAACTGCTATTTACAGCAGGATTGATTTGCTTTCTAAACTTGGTGGGGTGCAGCCAGTGCTGTGATAATCTTGTATGTCCTGTCAAATGTGACTCTTTAAAAATAGGGCTCAAAAGAGATTTCGAGTTGAATAAGCATAACATTCTGAGTTCCTGAAGTAACTACACTTTTTGAACTAGAGATAGCCCAGGTTGTTGCTGAAGGAATTTCAATGTAGAAGAGATGAGGCCTTTATTGGTGGTTGTGGACTGAATTGTCCCTCCTCCCACCAAATTCATATACTGAAGTCCTAACCACCAGTACCTCAGAATGTGGCTGTAGAGCAGCGGTTCTCAACCTGGGGGTCGCGACCCCTTTGGGGGTCTAACAACCCTTTCACAGGGGTCGCCTAAGACCATCGGAAAACACATATATAATTACGTATTGTTTTTGTGATTAATCACTATGCTTTAATTATGTTCAATTTGTAACAATGAAATTGGGGGTCACCACAACATGAGGAACTGTATTAAAGGGTCGTGGCATTAGGAAGGTTGAGAACCACTGCTGTAGAGGATCTTTACAGGGATGATTAGTTAAAATGAGGTCATTAAAGTGGAATTAATCCAATATGACTGGTATCCTTATAAGAAGAGGCGATTTGGACACGGACATGTACAAAGGGAAGACAACGTGAAGACACAAGGAGAAAACCACCATCTACAATTCCAGGAGAGAAGGAATCCTCCCCACACAGCCTTTAGAAGGAATTATCTCTACCAACACCTTGATCTCAGCCTTCTAGTCTCCAGAACTGTGAAAAAATACATGTCTATTAAGTCACCTTCTAAAGGCAGCCTTAGCAGAGTAATACACATTTATTTACCTAATTTACTTTTAGTGAAACAAATTTATCAAAAATTCTGGCTGAGTGTATTTGCTCTCTTTTGCCTTTTCTCTCTACCTGACCTGTTAGAGGCAAAGATCAGATAAAGGTTTCCTCTCTGCAGACTCAATGCTTCCCAAACTGAGTTTTTTCGTTGCCTCCACTAGCAAGTGGAAATGTAGAAAGCCCATTTTCTCTAATGTCCAGATGTATCTTCTCAGCAATATTGTGTCATTTGGGTTCTCTCCCTCTTGATTCTTTTATTTTCTCAATTCTTTCAGAAATTAGGGAGGGAAGAGAAGTACTATTTATTGACCCCTTGGAGGACTATAAGAAATAACAGGGTAATTATGGATTGGATTGATGAGAAGGGGACTGAGATCTGCTTTAATAATAATGACAATTTGTATAATGATCACAAATATAAATATACATATTTTAAAACTACCAGAACCAATTTGTTCTCTACCTTGCCATGAGACACTGCTCTATCCTAGTTGAGGAAGCCTTGGTAAACATCAGATTTATGGATATCATCTTGATTAACCATGCCCTAGAGTTGTTATTGTTTTCAAGATTTTATTTTGATGTGTATTGTACCAGGAACAGATGAACAAACCACATTTGGAATTGTTGAACTATGTCTCAAAATATTTTTCAAATTTTTAAAAACCAAAATGTGTTCTCATAAACACTTTTGCCTTTAAAGCACTGTGTGTTGTAAGAAAAATTCTTTCCATGTGGTTTTGATTCATTTACACTTAACTCATCAAAAAGTTGTTTGGGTAAAAAAATACTTGATTGCCCAGTAAATTGTTTTGATTTTTTTTTTAATTTTAAAATCAGGATATATTATCAAAAGTAATCAAAACCCAACTTGGACAGTTGATGTCTGAATTTTATCCTATTATTTTAAAAGTCAATGTTCTATATTCAAGCCATTGCCATTTCTAGATGAAACAATTACTAATATATTGATAAATGAGCATTGCTTTCTAAAAAAAATTATAAGGATGTTGGCCTGTATAACTCTGACTCCATGACGAAAATTTACCCCAATTAAAATTAAGAATTATTAAGATTATTAAAGCCAGGCAATGGGTCAGATACATATATTGCTAAAATATATGTTGCAATGAATATTGGAGTAAAAACATCAGTGCTACTAGATATACAGATACTTTGAGCTAAAACATAGTAATTTGGTCTAAAATTGCACTTATTTTATACTTGAGATTGTCAGGTTTACTAGTGAGTAGAATATTTCATAAGGACTTTAAACTTCTTTAAATAACTCATAACTGGTACATGTAAATGTTATTGAATCAGAAATGTATTTTACAAAGTTTGGAAGATAATAACAACTGTGATATTGCCACTAAGTGTGGCTCAGTGGTTGAGCATTGACCTATGAACCAGGAGGTCATGGTTCCATTCCAGGTCAGAGCACAGCGCAGGTTGCAGGCTCAAAGCCCAAAAGGGGGTGTGCAGGAGGCAGTCAATCAATGATTCTCCCTCATCATTGATTTTTTCTCTCTCTCCCTCTTCCTTCTGCTCTAAAATCAATAAAAATATATATTTTGAAAACTGTGATATTAAAGTATATATTTAGAATTAATGACAACTTTAATACATTTCTGAAGTTTGATATATTCTAACCAAATAGGCCTCATTTCCACTATACTACCTTGTGAGTTATCACCAAGAGATGTGCCTTGTCATTACTCTAAAGCTCATGGAAACTCAAATTACAATTGTGGGGCGTGGCTACAGTGTTTTGGTCAGGTTCAAGCCTCGGACTAATGAAAGGACAGGGTCCTCTCATTGCCATGTGCAAGTCCCAGCTGGAGGGCAGGGCCCTCACAGCACAATCATAGCCAATGGCTGTGGTTATAAGCTTGAACCTATGGTCCGAACACGTAGCCCCACGTGCCTTGTGATAGAGTTTGGGTGCATGTAGTTGAGTGAGGTTGGAACTCACGAGAATGCTGTAAACAACGTGATCACGCCCCTACTTTGCCTCATGGCATCTGCTATAAAATAAAGACATGGCTTGTGGGCGCTGGCGCTGTCTCCTCATCAGAGAGCAGCGTCCCACTGAGACCCAGCTTTCATTCTCTTGTCTGTCTTTTCTCAATCCTTTCCTCCCCCCACCTCAGGATCACCTTTTGGCCCGTAACAACAATGAGTTATTTTAACATAAATTTTAATATTTAATAACACAAGTCTATGAATATATAACTATAAAATTGTAGTCATATCAAAATACATGTTAAAGTCATTTGTAATATTTAGATGATTACCACGGTAAAGGCATATTATTAATGGGCTAATACTTTTTTTAAATTTCATTTATTAAACATTATATTCCTCCAGATTATTTTTACCTATATAATGAGGACACTCAAACAATAAAATAGAAATTAAAAAATTAAAATTATCTCAGCTAAGTATGGGTCAGTACTTTTCTATAAAATATGTCTATAAAATACTTGTTTAGCAACAGATTTCTACTATAAAATAATTCTAAAATTATTATGATAGCTTTGAACTATTGAATGGCTTTGCAGTGGGGCCTTGACTTACGAGTTTAATTCGTTCCATGATGGAGCTCGTAACTCAGATTACTCGTATGTCAAATCATAAAGTGAACGAGTGAGACACGTGATGCTGGGCTGATGTTGTGGCGTTCACTGTGATGACGTTCGCTGCGCCAACTAGAGGTGGGGTATCTGAAGCTGGCTCATAACCCAAATTTTAGCTCACAACTCAAAGCAAAAAATCGGCTGAGAGACGGCTCGTATCTCGAAAAACTCGTTAGTCGGGACACTCATAAGTCAAGGCCCCACTGTATTTTGTTTTCAGTCCTCACAATTTTCTTACATTTTAGACATACGTGTCTTCATATTTTAGATGAGAAAATAGGGGATTAGAAGAAGAGGCATTAACTTTCAAAGCTAGCAAGAATCCAGGTTAACATTTAAACTATGTGTGACTTGCCCAGGCCAGTGTGGCTCAGTTGGTTGGGAGTCTGTCCCATGCACTGAAAAGTTGCTGGTTCCATTCCAATAAGGTCACATGCCTGGGTTATGGGCTCAATCCCTGGTAGGGGGCGTGCAGGAGGCAAACAGTTGATGTTCTGCTCTCACATGAATGTTTCTCTCTTCCTCTCTTTCTCTCTAAAAATCAATAAAAAAAATCTTAAAAACAAAACAAAACAATGAGTAAACTATGTGTGACTTATTCTAATGACTGAGTTTGCTAATTTTCTCTCTCAAATCTCTTAAGAAGAGTCTGCAACATTTTTTTTTCTCTTTCAGGAACAACTGCATATTTGAAAAAAGTTATGTATACCTTGGCTGGTGTTGCTCAGTGATTAGAGTGTCAGCCCACTGACCCACTGACCAAAGGGTCTCAGATTCCATTCCAAGTCAAGGGCACCTACCTCAGTACACTCCCCGCCCCTTGTCCAAGTGTGGGCTAGAGGCAACCAGTCAGTGTCTCTCTAACAATGATCTCTCTCTCTCTCTCTCTCTCTCTCTCTCTCTCTCTCTCTTTCCCCCCCTCTCCCTTACTCCCTCTCTCCATTCTTCCTTCCTGTCTTCCCTTGTACCCTCTGAAAAGCAATGGAAAAATATTCTTGGGTGAGGATATAGATATAATAAATTTATAAAAAGTTATTCATGACTAAAATTTTGTAACACAAATATCTCTATAAATATTGAAGCAAAACTGATTTTTTTCTGTAAAGATGTAATTCCTTAATAAGATTTTATTATTGGTATATAACAAGAATGGACAAACTACAGCTCATGGGTCAAATTTAGCTTTCTGCTTGTTTTTTTTTTTTTGTTTGTTTTTTGTATAGGTTGTAAGCTATAAATTGTTTTAATATGTAAAAATGACTGAAAAGATAAAATATTTCATGACATAAAATTATATACAATTTAAATTTCAGTGACCATAAATAATGTAAGTAATGCTTTATTGGAACACAGCCCATTGATTTGTTCATTGCCCATGACTGCTTATGTGCTACAATGATAGAGTTAGTAATTACAACAGAGACTGTATAGTCTGCAAAACCTAAAATGTTTACTATCTAGACCTTTACAGAAACATTTACTGACCCTGATATATAATATAATAATGGAATAATAGCTAAGGATCACAGTTAAGTAATGTGAATTAAAATATTTTCCTATTTTATATAAGAATAAGATTGCAAAGAATGGATTCATTAGAAAAAAGGTAATAAAGACAAATATAGGTTTCTAAGGCAACATGATGTCTATGCTATTTAAATTTGTTACATTGTCTACTACTGTGCAATTTTATATTTCTTAATTCCCAATTGTTATTATGTCACATTATTGGCAGAGTGGTAGCTTCATAGAGAAAACTAGTAATTTTGAGATGCAAAAAGTGAAAGTACATCAGATCTTCTATAAGAATGCTTTGCATCCACAAAAAAGAATTATAAGAAAAGAAAGTTGCCTTTAATAAGATTTAAAATTTCTGACATGCATTGGACTTTGCAGATTAAGCTATATGTGGAAAATTAACTGGAAATCAAATATGTAATAAAAGAACTGTATTAGTTAGCAAATGGTCCAGAAAATAAACAATATAGCCTTATGTTGCTATTTTAATGTGTGCAATATGAGTTATGGCAGTAGGTCATCTTGCAAAAATGAAAATAATTTATTTAATATAAAATATTTTTGGTCAAAACCTTATGCACACCAGCTTCCACAGCTCCTTTTGATTACAATAATATACTACCATACAAATAATGGATACCATATAATACTTAGCATGAAACTGTCAACTTTCACCCTCTAACTTTTATTTAGAAACCGCAAACATTTAGAGTAAAAAATGTATGTACTGAAGTAAAGTATGCCGTTGTGATTTCATCTAAAAGTCTGGGATAAGGCAAATTATAAAACTGATGGTATCAAAATACAATGGGGATCTTAACTTTATTTCCTAGGGCTACCTGTGTGTCTAACACAGGAATCCATATAAAGAGAAAGTGTGTAACACTGTCACCTTTACATTAACCTGATTCCAATGTTTTTCAGAGTCATCTATTTCCATAAAAGGCTAATGATTCATTTCTTTCTCTTTTATAAAAGGCTTATAAAAACTAGGTCAACTGTACTTAGGCAAATAAGACTATGATTATATTGGATACAAAAAAAGTGGTCAAGAGATTACTGCAGCACATCCCTACAATAGAACTATACAGAGACAAATCTAGAAAAATAACAATAAATTAACATAATAAAATAAGAGAAACCAAGATGGCAGCATAGGTAAACACCGGAAATTGCTGCCTCACACAACCACTTCAAAAATACAACTAAAAGACAAAACGGACATCATCCAGAACCGCAGGAATGTTGGCTGAATGGAAATTCTACAACTAGAAGGAAAGAGAAAAGCACACTGAGACTCAGAGGAGGTGCGGAAGTAAAGTGCAGAGGTACGGAGGCAGAGGCACGGAGAAAGGACTGGCAACTGAGGATGCGGTCGTCTTTTTCAATCGGGAGGGAGAAACACACTCCAGACTGCTCTGAACTACAGTTCCAGGCCAGTCTCTGGGGACCCAGATTCATGGGGAGAAACTGAACTGTCTGGCATCGGTCGGAACTCGAGGGCGACTTTCTCTCAGAGGTGTTTGCAGCGATTACCACAGGACACTGAGACCCGGAGCCTCTTAGGGCAGGACTGAGGATCTGCCATAGCTGTTTGCTCCACCCTGTTGATTCCCTGAGACCCCGCCCCACCCAAGCTGTGCACAGAGGCTTTTGCATATGAATGACCTGGCCCTTTGCAATCTAAAATTACCTAACAAACTGCAGCTGGGTCAGAGAGACCCAGAACATCCAAAAGATGTTCATCCAAAAGTCCCAAGTACCCACAGCACCTTGCATTGCTTCACAGCTGGGCCTCATTTGGGCACCTCCAAACCCTAAACAAAGAAGAGGAATCTGCAGATCTCTCTGTAGCTCCTGCTGTGTAGCCTCAGGTAGAGGCTAAATTAGCACCTCCTTAGAGATCCAAGAGCCAGTGTACCCAGTGGTCAGAGTGGGACCATCCAGATTACAACTCCTCAGATTCATAAGGGACACACTCAGGGGGCAGACTCAGTGAGCACCAAAGCCCCACTGAAGCAAGTCTTGTCCCATAAGGGTGTCTCCAACACAGAAGTTCTCCCACCGCAGACACAGCTGATTCTCACAGCCAATTGGCCTGGAGGTCAATTCCTCCCAGTGATACCTACAGCAATCAAGGCTCAACTATAACAAGACTGTGCACAAAGCCCTCAAAGGAGTGCACCAAGAGTGTCCACCTCAGGTAATTGGGGAGGCTGAGCCACTGGGCCCTATAGGACACCTAGCACGTAAAGCCACTCTATCAACACAGGGAAGCAGCCAAAATTCGAAGACAAAGAAACAGGTCACAAATGACAGAAATGGGGAAAAGCAAACTACTGGATATAGAGTTCAAAATCACGGTTATAAGGTTTTTCAAGAATTTTCTAGAAACTGTCAATAAATTTAGTGAGATCTTCGACTTATCTAGTGAGACTCTCAAGGATATGAAAAAGGACCAACTAGAAATTAAGCATACACTGACTGAAATAAAGAATATTATACATAGGTCCAACAGTAGACTAGGGGATCGCAAGAATCAAGTCAAAGATTTGAAATATGAAGAAGTAAAAAACACCCAACCAGAAAAACAAAAAGAAAAAAGAATCCAAAAATATGAAGATAGTTTAAGGAGCCTCTGGGACAACTTCAAGTGTACCAACATCCAAATTATGGGGGTGCCATAAGAAGAGAGAGAGCAAGATATTGAAAACCTATTTTAAGAAATAATGGCAGAAAACTTTCCCTACCTGGTGAAAGAAATAGACTTACAAGTCCTAGAAGTGCAGAGAACCCCAAACAAAATGAATCCACACCAAGATACATCATAATTAAAATGCCAAGAGCAAAAGACAAAGAGAGACTCTTAAAAGCAGCAAGAGAAAGAAAGTCAGTTACCTACAAGGGAGTACCCATACGACTGTCAGCTGATTTCTCAACAGAAACTTTGCAGGCCAGAAGAGAGTGGCAAGAAATATTCAAAGTGATGAATAGCAAGAACCTACAACCAAGATTACCTTACCCAGCAAAGCTATCATTCAGAATTGAAGGTCAGCTTCACAGATAAGAAAAAGCTAAAGGAGTTCATCACCACCAAACCAGTATTATATGAAATGCTGAAAGGTATCCTTTAAGAAGAGGAAGAAGAAGAAAAAGGTAAAGATAAAAATTATGAACAACAAATACATATCTATCAAGTGAATCTAAAAATCAAGTGAATAAATAATCTGATGAACAGAATAAACTGATGAATATAATAGAATCAGGGGCAAGGAAAGGGAGTGGACTGACAATTCTTGGGGGGAAATTGGTGTGGGGGGTGCGGGAAGAGAGTGGAAAAAAAATCGTGCACCTATGGATGAGGACAGTGGTGGGGGTAAGGGCAGAAGATGGGGTGGGAACCTGGTGGAGGGGAGCTATGGGGGGAAAAAGAAGAACAACTGTAATAATCTGAACAATAAATATTTAATTTAAAAATAAATAAATAAATAAATAAATAAAATTATTGACATCAATAAGTATATTTACTAATTTTTCATATTTGCCTTCATGTAAAGCATGCCACAATGTAAGTGCATCCCATTTTTAAACAAATTTGGTGTGAGTGGACATTATTTTATCAGATAATTATTAAAAGCAATATTGAAGTATTTTTTGAAAAGGTGAAACATTTTTTGTGTTAATGCATTATATACTATTAGAGGCCTGGTGCACAACATTCGTGCACTTGGGGGTGGGGGGTCCCTCAGCCTGGCTGTGCCCTCGCGCAGTCTGGGACCCCTTGGGGGGATGTCTACCTGCCGGCTTAGGCCAGCTCCCTGGGAATTAGGCCTAAGCTGGCAGTCAGACATCCCTCTGGCAGCCCAGGAGATCCTTGGAGGATGTAAGCCACAGTTGGACATCCTTAGCGCTGCAGAGGAGGCAGGAGAGGCTCCCGCCACCTCCGCTATGCTTGCAGCCATGAGGTCTGGCTTGTGGCTGAGCGGAACTCCCCCTTTGGGACTGCACTGACCACCAGGGGGCAGCTCCTGCATTGAGCATCTACCCCCTGGTGGTCAATGAACATCATAGTGACCAGTCATTCTAGGTCGTTCTGCCATTAGGGTCAATTTGCATGTTACCCTTTTATTATATAGGATAGTTCTGTATGTAACTTGTAGGCATATAATATCATCTAAGAGTCCTGAACAAAAGAATAACATCACATACATAAAAGAGGAGTATAATATTATTAATGGATATGGTATATAATAAGTACAAAAAAAAGACAATATGCTGACAACTGAAGTCTACTCTTGTCTGTAGCATTGTGAAAACAATTATTGACATTATTTACAGTAAATACAGGCAACAAAAAAGAAAACCAAATTATAAAGCAAATAAATATTAAAACCGATTGTTACAGGAAGGAACAGTAAATATATCAATAAAAGCGGTCAAAAACAATAAACTAAATTTGAATGTATTTTTTTACATGTAGACAAATATGTCAGTAAAATAAGTACAAACCACATAAAATAATAAATCTGAACACTTTCAAATGACATGGTCATGCATGAAGTAAAAACAAATATTTCATTAAATATTCAGAGCAAGAAACAAGAACAAAATGAATTATAATAGAAACCAGTTTAAGCCTAATGTTTGCACAGTGCTGCTATTATTTTACACAATGGGTTACAGTTACAGTAAATTTAAATCTAAATCAAATGTATCTGGTAAATAGCATAGAATCTACTTCTCATCCACTATGTGGCTCTTGGCTTGTTATTTTGTTAAAATAAACACAATTGGGATTCAAAATTCATGTCTCCACCATGATATGTTTTTTCATCTTTATCTTAAAAAATAGTCACATAATCACTATGCTTATGTAGGCCACTCAATTTATTACTTTTAACATTTGATATTAATTCTTAATATGGATACACTGGTTGTATTCTAGTTTATGAAAACATTTTGAGGACAACAAGGAATATGAAGGATGGAAAATATGTTTAATCTGAAAGCAAATAAAATAACAGATATAGACACAGAATTAAGTGTTTTAATCTATATAAAGGATTTAACATCACCTCTGAATAATATTCCATTGTATGAACATATAACACTTTTTTTATCCACTCACCTACTGAAAGGCACCTCAGTTACTTCTAGTTTTTGGTGATTATGAATACTGCTGTTATAAATATTTATGCACAGGTTTTTGTGTGAATGTAAGGTTTCAGCCCATTCAAGTAAATACCAAGGAATGCAATTGCTGGATTGTATGTTTAGTGGAGTAAGAACTTGACAAATTGTCTCCCAAAGTAACTGTGTCATTTTGCATTCCCACCAGTAATGAGAGTTACTATTGTTCTGCATCTACTGCAGCATTTGGCATGGTCAGCTTTTTGAATTTCAGTCATTTGAACAGATGTGTAATAGTACCTTGTGGTTCTTTTAATTTGATAGCATCCTATTTTGTCTAAAAATAATATAAATGTTGCAGCTTTCTTTTGACTAGTGTTTTCCTGGTATATCTTTCTCCATTCTTTTACTTTTAACTTAGATTTGAGTCTTTAAAGTAGGTTTCTTATAACACATATATAGTTAGGCTTTGTTTCACATTTTAAATTCATTATGATAATCTGTCAATTAATTGATGCATTAAGAGCATTCTCAATTGAAGTATTATTTATAATAGTTGGATTTATATTTAACATTTGTAATTATTTGTTTTAATAGGTCAATTTACATCATTCCATCTTACCTCTTCTCTTAACATAACAATTATATGTCTTCCTCATATAAAAATTAGGTGGTTTCTTTAGAGATGATTTTATATATATATATATATATATATATATATATATATATATATGTATACACACACACACACACACACACATATATATATATACATTTAACTAATCTAAGTCCTCTTCCAAATCAATATACCTCTTTATATATAGTACATATAACTTTTTTTTAAAATATATATTTTATTGATTTTTTACAGAGAGGAAGGGAGAGAGAGAGTTAGAAACATCAATGAGAGAGAAACATCGATCAGCTGCCTCCTGCACATCTCCCACTGGGGATGTGCCCGCAACCCAGGTACATGCCCTTGACCGGAATCGAACCTGGGACCTTTCAGTCGGCAGGCCGACGCTCTATCCACTGAGCCAAACCGGTTTCGGCAACATATAACTTTTAAGAGAGTATTCCTAGTTACTTCCTTTTCTCCTTTGATATTATCACTTTCATCTATATTCTATAATAATCAAATACACTTTATATTACTTTAAACGATCTTTTATTTAGATTAATTAATAGTAATAAATATAGGTTCCTTTAACTTTATTTATCTCTGACAGTCTTTCTTTCATTATGTAGATTCCTTCTTTGACATTTGTCCTTTCCATATGGATATCAGACCTACAACACTTTCCTTCTCCCTGAAGAACTTCTTTCCACATTTCTTTCGTGGGAGGTCTGCTGGTGATGAATATTCTAGGTTGGTGGGTTTTTTCTTTCTTTCAATACTGAGTTGGAGAGGGAATATTTTACTTTATTCTCTTCTTGATTGCATGGCTTCTGAAGAGTTCACTGTTAATACTTACTCCTTTTCTACTAATGATAAAGTGCTTTCTTCCTTAAGCTTTTTTTTCTTCAAGATTTTCTCTTTGTGTATTTTTTTTTTCAGTCTGAATATGATATGCATAGGCTCATGAAATTAGACACATGTTCTTCCTCCAGCACTATAGGATAAACCTGGCAATGTCTTCTGCAGAGTAGGACTTTTTTATAAACAATTCTCTCGGAGTATTTCACAATGATTATTCTTCCCTCCCTCTTGACAGTCTGAATATGATATGTAGATTATTTTGATATTTATCCTGCTTTATTTTCTCTGAGGTTCTAGGACCTGGAGTTTGGCATATGTCATTAATTTAAATTTTTCTGCTATCATTTCTTCAAATATTTCTTCTGCTTCATTCTCTCTTCTGATATTCCAATTATCTATGTTTTACCTTTGAACCTGTCCCATAGTTCACCTTGGCTGTTGAGTTAATTGGTTGGAGAACCATCCCATATATCAAAAGGTTGTAGGTTTGATTACTGGTCAGGGCACATGCCTAGTTTGCAGGTTCGATCCCCTGTTGTGGTGAGTAAGGACGGCAAACAATCAATGTGCTTGTGTTTTTATTCTCTTTCTCTCTCCCTCTTGCTCTCTTTCTCCCCTCTCCCCCCACTCTCTCAAATCAATAGAAACATATCCTTGGGTAAGGACTAAAAAACAAACAAACAAACAAAAACCACCAATAAATTGTCCCATAGTTCTTTGATGTTTTGTTCTGTTTTTGTTTTTCATTCTTTCTTTTCCCTTTGCATTTCAGTTTTGGAAGTTCATATTGACCTAACTTCAAGTTCACTGATTCTTTTCTTAGGATGTTGAATTTCTGATGGACCTATCAAAGGCATTCTTCTTTTCTATTAGTGTGTTTTTAAATTTTATTTTTACTGTTGACACTATTACAGATGCCCCCCATTTTCTATCCATTTTGTCCATCTCCACCTGCACCCCTCTTCCCCTGACCTTCACCTCACTGTTTTCTTTAACCATGAGCTATGCATATATGTTCTTTGGCAAATCTCTTCACCTTATTTTATTCAGTCTATCCTACTCCCCTAATAATCCCCATAATAATCCACAGGTCCATCCATGTTGTTGCAAAGGTTAAGAATTCCTTCTTTTTCAACATCCCCATAGGATTCCATTGTGTAAATGTATCACTGCTTTTTTATCCACTCAACTACTGTACTGATGAGCACTTGGGCTGTTTCCAGATCTTGGCTATTGTAAATAGTACTTCTATGAACATAGGGTGCATATATTCTTTCTGATTGGTGTTTTGGGATTCTTAGGATATATTCCCAGAAGTGGGACCCCTGGGTCAAAAGGCAGCTTAATTTTTAATTTTTTAAAATTATTTTTGTAATCTTCACTGGAGATATGTTCTGTTTATTTTTTTAGAGAGAGCAAAAGGGAGAGAGAGAGAGAAAAAAATCTATGTCAGAGAGGAACATGGGTTGGTTGTCTCCCATATACACCATGATCGGGGATCAAACCCGCAACCTTTTTGGTGCATGGGACAACACTCTAACCAACAAACTACCTGCATGGGCTAATTTTTAATTTGTTAAAGAAACTCCATATCTTTCCCCACAGTGGCTGCACTAGTCTGCATTCCTACCAGCAGTGCATTAGGGTTCCCTTTTCTCCAAATCCTTGCCAACACTTGCTGTTTGTTGATTCATTGTTGGTAGCCATTCTGGCATGTGTGGCTTTGTATGTTCTTGATTTCTAGTATTTTTTTCTGATTTTTGTAGAGTATCCACCCCTGTGTTCTTGCATATTGTGTACTTTTCCCATTAGAACTCTGAAGTATCTATCAAAGTTATTTTAAATCCCCAGTCTGATAATTTCAACTTCTATTTCACACATAAATTTGTCACTTTAGATTTTTTTTACCATGTCTTATCATTTGTGGAAAGTCCTACAGAATGCTTTGGGCAGTAAGAATTAAAGTAAATAGGCCTTTAATGTGAATTTTTATGTTAACCTGGCTAAGACTTAGGTATGTTTACTATATGTTACAGCTGTAGGTGAGAAGCCATAAATTTCTCTGGTGTCCTTGACTTTGTTGCCTATTTTGCCCTTGGGATTCCCTGAGAATGCCTCATTATAGGGCATTTACACCTTGCAGCTCTTTCAGCTGTTGTCCTGTGTTATTTTACTAGACTCCTGTTGGTATGACGCATATAAGGCATGGGGGAGGTAAGTGTTTTATAATATTCCATTTAAATCTGTCCTTTAATGGGCCTGTGTCCCTGGACTGCGACAGTTGCAAGTGATTCCTAGCTTCCACCATACCCTGTAGGTGTGAGACATAGGCTAGAGGCGCATGAAATTAGACACATGTTCTTCCTCCAGCACTATAGGACAAACCTGGCAATGTCTTCTGCAGAGTAGGCCTTTTTTCTAAACAATTATCTTGGCATAATGCACAATGATTATTCTTCCCTTCCTCTTGACAGAGCCAAGAGGAGATATTCCTTGGCTCTTTACTTTAAGAAACTACTTAAAGTGCCTGGATGCAAACCCATAAAAGTGTGCTGACCCCAGCATGACCTCAGTCTCCATACAGGCCCCGGAGTTTCTCAGTGTCAAGTTCATCCATCCTTGGGTTCTAGGAAATCATCAAAATTTGAATCTTCCTACCATTTGGTGGCACCAGAAGCTTCTGCTCCAAGTAAGCAAATCTGGGCTGTGACTCTATATTCAAATGTCTCTTCAGATTTGTGGGTGGCAGTGTGCCCTGCAAACTTAGCTCTCTGACAGGTCTAAGGAAAGCCGTTAATGTTCACTTTGTTCAGCTTTTCCTTAAAATGAGAATGACCTCTTCTCATTGGAGCTGAAAACAGAACTGATTTATTAATGACAGGTAAATTGACCAAATTGTCCATAATTGACCCAGTTTACTGAGTCTTCTTAGTTAGATTCATGAAATTCTTTAGTCTTATTTCTATCCTAAGCATTTTTAAAAATATGAAAATAAGAGAGAACAAGTATCATTTCCTAACTGCTTCTAATTCAATTTCATGAACTGTAAACCAGCAGTGTAACTTGCCCTTTTAAATACATAAAAATACCTTGAAAATTGTTTCTGTAATCTGGATTGCCTATAGCCTTTTACACATGGAAAGCAATGCACACTTGAACAGATTGATAAAATGTGCCAAAAGTGAAAACATCTCTGCATTTATATCACTCTGGCAGCCAAGAACAAATTAATAGTATTTCAAATTTCCACAAGTTTTCTAATGAATATCAAAAAGGACACAAGTAATAGCTTACAGTGAAAGTCTATACAAACTGTTTCTGTCCATCTCTTTCTCATTCTTGTGCATTTCTTACTTATCCTCCTTAGGGTTTTCTTAACTTAAAAACAAACAAACATTCTTCTTACCATTTGCAACAGCATGGATGGAACTGGACAGCATTATGCTAAGCGAAATAAGCCAGTCAGAGAAAGATAAATATCACATGATCGCACTCATTTGTGGAATTTAATGAACAATATAAACTGATGAACAAAAACAGATCCAGAGACAGAGAAGCATTGATAAGACCGTCAAACCTCAGAGGGAAGGTAGGGGAAGGTGGGGTTAAGGGGGAGAGATCAACTAAAGGACTTGTATGCATGCATGCAAGTCTAACCAATGGACATAGACACCAGGGGGGTGAGGGCATCAGTGGAGGGTAAAGGGGGCAATGGGAGGATAAGGACACATATGTAATACCTTAACCAATAAAGAAAAAAATTAAAAAACAAAACAACAATGAAACCCCACTCTTTAAGTCAAACAGAAGGATCTGTCTTTGTTCCCTCTCCTCATTGCTCTCTTTGCTTTATGCCTCTTTTATATCTCAGTCCTAACCAGTACATTTATTTTTTTCCAATAAAAAATAATGCAGTTCCCATTTCTATTTCTTCCCATTCTTGTGGGGGTAGCAAGAAAGAGAGAAAAAATTTTGGTACATTACATACGTTGGTCTCCATTGCATATTTACAAAGTTTTTATTCCACCCAAAACATTGCTTATTTTCTAACTCATTATATTTTTAAGGAAGTCAATTGTCTTCTTTAAATAACATGAACATAGTTTTGCATTATAAATCAGCAAATATTCCAATGATAATATCAGTGGGAATATCAGCAGTTCCATGATAAGAAGTCACAGTTCAAATTGACGGTGCTAAATGATGCCTTGCAAGAAGACTATTCACCTAGTTACCTGGGAAGTATTCCAGGACCTCAACCTTCCAGGCTCATCAGGAAGATGTAGCTCAACTAAGATAGTTCACAGAAACTATAAAATGCTCTCTTATAGTCAAACAGGACAACAGGGAAATCTTTCTTGCTTTTTTTCAATATAAAATTGACCATGCATGTTTTTATCTTATTTTTTATGCTCTGGCTTCTTAGATCTATATTCTTTTGTGCCTTCAACAACAGGCCACACCCTCCCAATTTCTGCTACAGTATCTGAAGAAGCAAATGTTTGATAAGTGCCTCTGACTTGTTGGCATCTACCTGCCCCTCCCACAATTTCAGTAATGTCTCCACCCCAATTCTCTTTGGAATTCAGTGAGTTCTAGATGCTGAATAATCCTTAGATAGTCCTTGAATACACTGTATTTTTGCCCAACCCCCAGGGTTGAGTTTCTGCTAACATCTTCTTTCCATGGTATCACATTGGTGACCCTTTTTTTGTAGATCTGGAATCCATCCCTGACTTTCCAACAGTGTTTGAATTCTCTGTGTCCTACTTAACTTTAAACTAGTTCCTTTTTTCTGGAAATGAAAATGACTTCTAGGCAAGTGGCATCCTGCCAATTTTCTGTGTGTTTACTTTGACCAACCCCCTTACTGATGAAGCTAAATTCCTGAGGCTCTATCATGCTTAGGGCTATGACAGAAATTATTTCTGCACTGCTCATTTTGTTACACTCTGTGGCCTTAGGCAAAATTCTTTCAGTGCTAAAGCTAACGCTGAAGTCTTTTCATACATGTAATGTTGTTTCTACTCAAAGCCCTTGTAATGGTTTTCACTGCCATCTTTACTTTTTTTTTTTTTTTTTATAAACACTTAGCTTTGTTTTCCCCTTCACATATTCAAAGCATATGGATTATCTTCAAGCATTATGGCCAATAATATGCACTTCATGTTTTCATCACCAAGTTTAACCTTGCACAGCTTGCTGTCAGAACTCTATTAAAATCCAATTGAGAGAATTAATAACTAAAAGAATATTATCTAAGAACATTTTGTCATCTCATTTGTCTAGGTATTCTGAATTCTATTCCTCAAGCAAGTTATATGATCAGAAAGCTATGTACCTGGAAGTCATTAAGTCTCCTCCCAACATAAAACACTTTCAACAATCCACATTTTAGTGTTATGTTCTCAAGTTTTATTGAAAGTCAATATAGAAAATAGTCACAAAAACAATGTGTTGCATCTGCTTTAAAAGCATTCCTAAGCTATATTTAAGCTAACAATTCCTTATTGCCTAGAAGGAACCAGATACTATTTAGGCACCAGTGATATGAAATAGATAAATAAAGCTAATTCTTTAACTTCAAGGCATTTACAGACAGAGCATTGGGAAAATGGCCAAATTAATTATATGCCAAATTAATTTAAGTTAATATTGTATGCTGTTTTTATTTTTTGTTTTGTCCACAAGTTAATGTTTTTTTTGTTTTTTTTTTATTGCTAAAAGTATTACAAAGGGTATTACATATGTGTCCT
The DNA here is from genome assembly GCF_000147115.1 of Myotis lucifugus. Taxonomy (NCBI): domain Eukaryota; kingdom Metazoa; phylum Chordata; class Mammalia; order Chiroptera; family Vespertilionidae; genus Myotis; species Myotis lucifugus. The sequence goes on along the minus strand of NW_005871099.1, from coordinate 1,509,849 downwards.
TTTTTTTTCCCCACCCTTGACAATCCCCTGGCCTCCCCTCCCCCCCAGTGTCTTATGTCCATTGGTTATGCTTATATGCATGCATACAAGTTAATGTTTTAATACATTCAATAAATTTATTAATTTAATGATAACATGCTTTCTTTAACTTAATAATGAGAAATATATGCTCTCTCCCATGGATTAGGTAACCTTGATAACAGGAGGGTTTACATTCCTCTTATATACATTTCTCAAATAGCCTCTTTATATATAGTAAAACACTAATTTTTAACCATAAAGAACAAAAAGAGTTCTAGAATATATACTTATAACTTTGATTTTAAATGTTATAAATTGCCCATTTTAAAACATACTTAAGTTGAAATTATGGATTTTACATATTATAATTACTAAGTCACACAATTTCCATATCAGATAAAAATTAGTAAATTTTTTTATAAATGTTATTGACCATACAGTGTTTGTCTTTGCCTGGCTTACTTTATTTATCATAATATCCCCTATGTTCGTTCACATTGTCACAAATAGCAGGATTTCCTTTTATTTAAGCTTAATGATATTCGTGTGTGTGTGTGTGTGTGTGTGTGTGTGTGTGTGTGTGTGTGTCATGACTTTGTCACTTAACACTTAGGTTGTTTACATACCTTGGTTGTTGTGAATAATTTTTCTAAGAACATAAAAGTGAATATGTCTTTTTAAGATCCTGATTTCATTTCCTTTGGATATAGACCCAAAGTAGAATTGCAGGACCATATGGTAGTTCTATCTTTAGTTTTTTAAGGAACCTTTATACTGTTGTCCATAGTGGCTATACTAATATACATCTCCACCAGCAGTGTAATAGGGTTCCCTTTTTTACACATACTCACCATAGTTTGCTGTCTTTTTGATAATATAAATCTCAATAGATGGGAGGTGGCATCTCATTGTAATTTTTAAAAATATTTTAATTGACTTTTAGAGAGAGAGGAAGAAAGAGGGAGAGAAAGAGGGAGAAAGACCAATGTGAGAGCAAAACAGCAATTAGGTTGCCTTCTGTATGCCCCCTACAGGGGATCGAGCCCGCAACCTTTCAGTGCACAGGACAATGCCCAACCAACTGAGCAACACCTGCCAGGAATCATTGTAATTTTGATTTGCATTCGCCTGGTGATTAGTGATATTGAGCACCTTTTAATTTACCTGTGACTCTATGTATGTCTTCTTGGGGAAAAAAATGTCTAGTCAGGTCATTTGCCCCTTTTTAAATTGAGTTACTTTTTTGCTATTGATTCTTGTGTATTTTCACAAGATTCTTGTGTATTTGGTATATTAGCCCCTTAATGAATATGTGGTTTGCAAATAGTTTCTCCAATTTCATAGGTGGCCTTTTCATTTTATTGATGGTGTCCTTTGCTGTGCAGACCTAACCCCTTGAATTATGAAATTTTTACTTATGTCAATTATCAAATACATATGCTCTGTTCATTCATATTTAACTGGACATTATATGTATATCACAAAGGTAGTTTATAGATATAAAGTTATAAGTAAGGTAGGCATCTTATTGATGAATAAAAATTATGAACAAAATGTTCACTTTTCTTCTTAATCTCCAAATTATTTCACTTTTGAAAAATAAAAACAGTTGCACTTCTAGCCCCTCTGAATGACAAAAGGAAGAAGGAAAGAAGCAATTTACAACTCTCTTAAAGACAGTATAATGAGGAACCAAGGTATATTTAAGGTTTGGGACTTATTAATAATGCATTACCTTTGTGTTTTAATATATTAAAAAATATATAAAGAAGTTTTTTGCTTTGTTCATACTGAATAAATTCTCTTTTTTTCTTTTATTTATTTATTTATTTATGTGTGTATGTATGTATGTATGTATGTATGTATTTTTATTGATTAAGGTATTCTATATGTGTCCTTATCCCCCCATTGCCCCCCACCCCCCCTACTCATTCCCTCACCACCCTGGTGTCTGTGTCCATTGGTTAGGCTTATATGCATACATACAAGTCCTTTGGTTAATTTCTCCCTCTTACCCCCTCCCTCCCCTACCTTCCCTCTGAGGTTTGACGGTCTGCACAAATTCACAAATTCAAATGCTGTCAAGGACTACTTAAGACAGAAATTATGTGTGCTCTCAAGAAAAAAATGAGGATTTATTATTGAATATATTACTTTATTATAAAATTTATCTATGTATTCGTAAAAATTGATTCTCTAGAAATCTCCTAACTTCAGAAGAGAAAGTATGGATAAATAGTGATCCTAATACCTGGAGATTAATTTTATTTAATAATGAAAAAAATTATTGAATAAAGTACTACATATACACTTGAAATCTATATAGTATTAAGATTTATCTTATATATTAATTGGCAATGCTATAAAGTATATTGATTGACATTGAAGTATCACAATGCATGATTAAATGACAAAAGCAGATTATAAACAATATACACAATATGGAATTTTTATTTATTTACACAAACAACATATATGAATACACCTAGGGCAGTGATGCATTTAGAAAAATATCCATAGAGTCACCTGCCATTCTACATTAAAATGTATTCTTAAACCCTGACCCAAACTTGTACATAATTATCATTGTGCTGAAACCTACCAAATTTCATCTTAACAAGCTTTTATATATTTTATATTCTCTGTTACTTTTAATGCCACTAATTTAGGAAATGAAAATTACAGATTTGAAGATGGTATATATTTTTATTTCTAATTAAATAGATGTTAGTAGTAACAATATTGAGTACAGCTACCCATCACACACACACAAACACCCACAAAGCTAATTTTACTGTCTTAATTGTATGTCATTATATCAATTTTACATGAAGAGAGACCAATAGCTTTACAACAGCTCTCTTGGCCATACGAAATCAGTCAATTAAGTAAAGGCTTTTAATTGTAAAAAAACATATTAAATCTCTTAAACCACAACTTAATAGCTATTTTCCCTAACAACAATATTAATTACCTCCTAGCTTAATGAAAATTAATTGCTATTCTGCTTTGACAATTACATGGTAATCGATCAAGTTTAAAGAACCTGCAAGGGCCTTTTGCTCTTATTCTATTGCAATCCATTAAATCTGCAGCAGATAATAACCTTTAACTTATTTACATCTTAGGGAATTCTAATGGCAGTTCTAGATGTCACTGTTTATACAAAAGTGATATATCAAATTGCCTCTTTTTCTTAGCTCAATTAAAGTGGTTTGTCTTTATTGAGACATTTCCAATTCTACTAGAGTACTTTCAAAACTAAGACAATTAAATCATATTTTTTATTTGAACAACCAACAATGATTAAGGGAAAGTAATGCAGCTGTACTGCCAAGCTAATTGCAACTAAAAATAAAAATTTAATGTGAAAATTTTTTCAATAGTAAAAAATAAATCATGTATCTCTTCAAATAATTTTTGCTTCAAACAATAAGGAGATACAAATGTATATCTATCAGAAAGACAAAAGTCAAAGAGATGAGTAATACAACTCTTACAAAGAAAGAAGAGTTGGGAACCATAGTATATTACAGGGGGGGAATCTAAATGGTAGAGTCAATCTGAAAAGTGCTGTATTTCTAGAAGCTCTGGTTGAAATTAAATGCAGGGTATGACTTCCCTGGCCAGGTGGCTGCTTGGTTGGACCTTCATCCTATACAATAAAGACTGCAGATTTGATTTACAGTCAGTGCTCATACCTAAGTTTCGGGTTCTATCCTTGGTCCAGGAGTCTAAGGGAGGCAACCTATCCCAGAATTAGCCCTGCTTCACTTTCTCCCACACCTTCTATCTATGGACAATGCAAATTTCTGCAAAACAATTTACATCTTTCTTCCCCAAACTGTTACCATAACAATAGTCTAGCAATTCCAGGACGGCACCCATTGGACTCTTCCACTCAGCCCTGCTTCTGGGGGGTCAGACTGCACACCCCAGTACCTGGGCCTTTTCTGAATAGCATTTGGTTCAATAAACTCTTTCTTTTAGAAAAGCTTTTGGTTATGAAAGGGGTTTTTTGTTTAAGAGTCAACAAACAGAAAACTACAGAATGATAGCCCTTATGAAATAGATGCAAAATTCCATAACAAATTCACATTCAGCAATCTACAAAAATTAAATATTATTACCAAATTGAATCCAGTAATCTACAAAAAGGATAATACTAGTACATCTTTACCAAAAGGATTTTATTCCAAGAACACGTTTAACACTTAAAAATCAATCAATGCAATTTTAAAGAAAATAAAGGCATAAAAACGCATAATCATCTCTATGAATGGAACTTATTTCAGAAAAATGGAACACCCATTTTATAAAAATCCTTAGAAAACTAGGACTAGAAGGAGACTTCCTTAACATCTCTGTGAAAGACCTGCACCTACTATCAGAGTTAATGGTGAATAACTGGATGCTTTTTGCCTAAGATCTTAAACTAAGTAAGGATTCCACTTTCATCACATATATTAAGCATTATCCTGGATTCTTAGAGGTACAATGAGGCATAGCAGGCACAATAAGGCATGAGATAAAATATATAAGTAAAAGCAAAAAGACTGGGGGGAAATAAAACTGTCTTTTTGCATAACATAATAATTTACATAGTAAACTCTAAGTAATCCAAAAAAGCTGCTAAAAATCATAAGTGAATTTAGCATGGTTAAAGGATGCAAAATCAAAATGCAACAATAACTTGTATTACTAAATTAGAATTACTAAGTGAATATTAGAATAAAAGTTGGAAATACAATTTAAAACAATTATATTTATAATATCAATAATATAATAAAAACAAAAATAAAAACAACAAAATATATATAAGACTATGAAAACTATGAAATATTTCGGGGAAAATTAAAGAATGCCTAAATAATTAAAGAGATAAACAACTATTCATGGATAGGGAAATTAAATACTATTACAAATTTATTTCCCCAAATTGATTTATCGATTCTACACAAATCCAAACATATCTCAAAAGGAGAGTTGATAAAAATTGACAAGATAAATCTAAAATTTATATGAGAAAATAATGGACATGAATTGTGAAAAAAACATTAAAAAGACTAGTTAGAAGACTAATATTATCTAATTTCAAGTTTTTCTCTATAACTACAGTAATCAAAATGGCATCAGATAGACATACTGATAAATGAGACAAAATAGAGAGTCCAGAAATAAATCTACACATCAGTGGCCAATTTGTTTTTGTCAAAGGCGCCAAGGTAATACAATTGGTGAACCATATTATTTTTAGCAATGCCAATGGTACTGATAACTGTGTAATTAGCAAATTATTAATAGTAGGAAAGGAGCAAAGAGAAGGCCAGTCATTATAGGCATGTTCCCTGCCAAACATTGGGGGGAGGGGCCTGGACAAAGGGAAGATAGACACACGCCCACTAACGTTGGGGTGACACAGGGAAAGTGCTTACTGTCAGTCACACCTGGGAACAGAGGTCATTGGCCAGAATGGGCATGACCACTGCAAGTCCAAAAAGGATTGGGATACTTAACCCCCTAAACAAAGGAGTTCACTCTTAGGCTCTTGGCTCCTCTTGGCATGCTTGGCTCATGGCTCACATTTGGCTTCACAGCGTTCTCCTTTGTGGCCCACAGCCATGCGGATCCCCACACACAATGTACTAATGGACTGCAAATAGCCTGATGCTAAACTGGACCTGTGTACCACATGGAAAGGGAACTCTGCACACTGACTTTGCTTCTAGCTTTACTGAAACTCCAGCGACACTTCTTCTCTGACTGGACTAGGGAAATGGGACTTTAGAAACACAGGTATTTAATTCCATGCAAATAAAAATCATTCATTTTCACATGGGAGCCTCAGAAAATTCCTTTTCTTAGATATCATAAATAGTTCACCCGCACCAGCACCCAGTGGGGAAGAGACCCCCCCACATACACACACACTTCATTTAGTATCAGTACTAAAACTAGCAAATATCTGTATGGAAAAGTTAGCATGAACCCTTCTGATGCCACCACAAAAATTAACTTGAAGTATATATAGAATTAAATATAAGTGTGTGTGTGTGTGTGTGTGTGTGTGTGTGTGTCTTTGTGTCTTTTTGTGTGCATAATGAGATAAAGTATTGCAAAATGTTAAAATTGATGAAATCAGGTAAAGGTATAAGGGTAGTCATTGTATACTTTTTTCAACTTCTCTGTAGCTTTAAACCTTTCAAAATAAAAATTCTGAGAAAAGATTTTGAGAAATGTATGAAAAATATTAACTTGTGTTCAATCTAGTTGCTTGGTACTAGATGGTATATCAATTATTCTACCCAATATTTATTTAAAAGATTCCAACATTAAAAATAAAATAGTTAATAGAAATATTTAACTTATATGACATAGTTAATTTTATTAATGATAACAGCTAGCTTTATTAAGTTAGTAACATAGCTCATTTTATTATTTATGGTGTATCTAATTTATCAAATAGCTTTGTTTAATAATTAAATGCTGTATTCATAAGGAGATGATTATTTTATAAGTATACCTAGTATTCGAATTGTTGCTTAAATTACTTACTCTGGTGCTTTGCTATGGGGATATGCAACTTGTTTATATACAACCTCATAAATAAGTCACACTCCATAAACTTCAAACAGGCCTAAGTGGTTGTAACTTATCTTATCATAGCCATGAATGTGCTCAGAAGAAAACTTCAATAGGTTTGAAATTAAGACAATCCTTTGATTCAGATTCTGAGATTCTTTCTTTTATCAGATGAAATCTCATGACATTCTAGAAAAAAACATTCTACTTCAGTCTTGCCAGAGATAAAGCCATTCACTACTCAGTAAACATTTCTCTGTTTTCATTTTAATAACAAAGCAATACTTTTTTTCTTTACTGTTATTGTCTTTCATCTCAGAAGCTCTAAATGTTTTACAAAAGACACAAGAGTATTGTCCATTCTAAAGAAAAGAAAAAGGAGGTGGCAAGGGCTTACTCTGTTTCAGACTGTCTCCCCAAAAACCTGCCCAGATGCTAACGAGCTGGCCATCTTAACTTCTTGGAAGTGGTGCAGAGTTACATGCACTCAAATTCAAGTCCCATTGTATGTTGGTATCAATGTTTCAGTCAAGTTTCTCTTAAAAGCAAAGTCCAAATCCTTCTTTAACAAGGGTATTATGTTTTCTAAAGTGGGCTTTTAAACATTGACATGAGAACTGTGATAATGATGTTGAGATACACAGTAAGGGACAAGATGTGTGGGAAAAATACATGGAGAGTGATCATTCTGTTTCATGAACTGAGGATGAACAGAAAGCTCCAAAGTGCATGTAAATTGTATGCTGAGCCATTGGAAACCTTTGAAATACAGGTCATCTGCAATTGCAAAGGGTATGTTTCTAAAATCTCTTTGTAAGTAAGTTGATTAGAACTCAGAAGGAATTTCCCACACAGAAGCTATATTTTTCATGTTGTCTTGTAGCTTAAGTTTCAGAGCAAGATCACAAAACCTACTGGGTCATAAATGTGGTACAACCCACACCTTTGCTTTTGCCACTAGAGCAAACACACGGTCCCTCTGAAGCTTCTTGTACTGTTATTGCAGGGGAAAGTGGAAGGCGATACTTGAAAAAAGGAATGCCAGGCTCTGTACACTGGTCAGCAGGGTCCAATGGGACTTTAAGGCAGGAATATCTGCTGTGGATGAGGAAGGTCAATGTCACAAACCCAGTTCCCATGCAGGCCTGCTTTCTAGGTAATGGTTCCAGTCACAAATGCAAAAAGGTTAAAGAGGGAGAATCCACGCATGTTTTTGGAAAATGTCATTCACATGGTATTACTATCCGTAGCTCTTCTACTCCCAATCCTTTTATAAGACTCAATGGGGTTCTCTCCATTTTCCTAAGTGGCCTTATCTTTGACAATTTTACAAATAATATGTCAATGGTCAACCATTAATGATTACTATTCTTAAACATTATGCTTAAATATTAATATTGCACGAACGTTAACCTTTTATTGAGCACCTACACATACCAAGTACTTAACTCACGTTACTTCTCATTCTCATAACAACTCTGAAAAGGAGATTTATTATCCCCCAAGCACAGAGGAGCAAACTGATGTTCAGAGACTGGAAACTGGTAGAGCTAGCAGTTCGATTTAACTATTCTGCCCTTAACCACTATATTTTACTTAATTAACCGGTTAATTAATGCAACAATTGTTTGTTGAGTGCCTACTATGTGGCATCAGGGTTCTGAGAGAAATCTAACTTTAAGAGCTAAAGATGCTTTAAGGAATTTAATCTAGTCAAAAGTAGAGGGGGTTGGATGAAGGAGAGAGATAGGAGCAGAAATAAATGAAGGCATGTAGGACAGGGGAAGTGGAATAATAGGATTGAGGCTAATAGGTTTGAGTTATTATTTGGAGGGACCAAACACACAATTGTAAGTTTATATATTATATGTAACATATAATATATACACACATACATATATACATACATATGGATATATATATGCATATATATATATTCTTATAATCAGATATTATAAGAATTTTACAGTTAAGTTCCATTTGCTTTAAATGATAAACTGACTTATTGTACAGAAAATCAACCAGGAAAGAATAGTATTGCCTTACCCTATTTCATGTTTTCAGAAAATGTGGAGTAGGCTGCTAGTATGTAAATGTAGAGTGCTACCAAAGTAAAAATTTTTGTGAGCTAAGAAGTTGAACTTCTGACTAAAAGTGAAATTTATAGAAATATTTTACAGGGGATTTTTTTCCATATTTTAATGTGGGAGTGATATGTAAATGGCAAGTACATGAGGAAGAAAAATATTTATGCCAATACATGAGTAAGTTTAGGAAGGTGGGTGGCTGGGAAATAGGCACTGCTGGGGAGAAGACAGAAAAATAGGTTACTATTAAATGGTATGAAAGCACTTAAGAAAAAAATAACAGTGGCCATGGAAGTAGGGGCAGAAATATTTTCTATCCACTTGCCAGTTATTAAGAAAAATGTAGTGAATACAGTAGTCGACCTCTATTCACAGTTTCACTTTCTATGGTTCCGGTTACCTGTAGTTGACCATGGTCTGAAAATATCAAACAAAAATTTCTGAAGTAAACAACTCATGAGTTTTTTTGTTTATAATTTACCTTTATTGTTGAAAGAACTACAGATCCCCCTTTCTCCCCCCATTGACCCCTCCACCCCTCTCCCACCCCTCTCCCACCCGTCCATAGGCCTTCACCATACTTTGCATGCTGTTCTGAGTAGTGTAATGAAATCTCATACCATCCTGCTCCATCCAAACTGGAACCTAAATTATCCCTTTGTCCAGGATGACTACACCAATTAGTGACTTAGTAGCCATCTTGGTTGTCAGATTGTGTTCAAGTAACACTTATTTTCTTAATAGTGATGCCAAAACACAAGAGTAGTGATGCTAGAAATTCATATATACCAAAGAGAAGCTGCAAAGTGCTTCCTTTAAGTGAAAAGATGAGTATAATACAATAAGATATTTTGAGAGACCACATTCACAAAACTTTTATTATAATATATTGTTATAGTTGTTCTATTTGATTATTAGCTATTGTTGTTAATTTCTTACTGTGCCTGATTTATATGTTAAATTTATCACAGGTATGTATGTATAGGAAAAAATGTATATAAAGGGTTTGGTACTACCTGCTCTTTCAGATATCTCCTGGGAGTCTTAGAAGGAATTCCCCTCGGATAAGAGGGGACTACTGTATTCACAGAAAATTAGCAGTGTCCTGGGATTCTCAGTCATACGAATACCACATTGCTAATATTTGCTGGCGCCATGATATTTTCACAACCCTTGTTTTAGGAGTTCCCAAATGTGAAACACTTGTCTTTTTAGTAGCATGTTTCCCTGAGTTGTTGATATGAGCTCCAGCCAAGAGAATGGTAATTACTTGTATGCCTTCCACCCAGCCGTTTGTGTTAGAGACATTTCCAGCATACAAGTTATATACAGATAAGGCTGTCATGGTTTAAAATGGTAAATTTGTGACACCACTTGTCCCTGTCTGAATTCTGAAACTGGTAGGGTAAGAAGAATGGGAAGAAGGGAAATAAAGATACCCGTTTTATTACTGATGGAGCAGATAGAGAGTGTGGCTTATGTATGCAGCATCCTAATCCTTAGGTGTTGGTCTCCTCATTTGCACCCAAGAATTAGACAGACTCATTCATACAGTCTCAGGCAGAGCCACAGAACCGCAGGTTTTGCCCTACAGGCTTTTACCTCCACGCTTACTCTATGGCCTGGGGCAGACAGGAACACCTGCTCAACATTGAAAGGTGGATCCCCAAATGAGGTAAATAACAAAAGGGTTCTCAAAGCAAGCCCGGTTCCTATTTCCAAAGTCACCTGTCAAGTCACTCCTTGGCTCCAAGGAAGGCGCAGATGGGAGTAGAGAGAGGTCAAAAAGGTTATCTAAAGGACATTCCTCCACATGGAAGAAAGCATCAGGACGAGAAATTACTTTCTCTTTAAATAAAAGCAATGTGAGTAATAGTCAACTGTGGACCTAGTGATGGATCATTTGCATGAAAATGCTAATCTTTCCACTCATTCAGAAAACATTTACTGAATCTCTGTTTTGTGACTAGAACTATAGTGTAATCTATAACTACACAATACATTCAAAAGATAATTTAAAAATTATGTGAGGTATTCAACACAAATTTGAGATCTACATCATAATGTTAGAATCTTTGAATCTTAGTTAAGTTTTGAAATCATTGAGATAACATCTACATCTTTTTATAGACAAAATATAGTCTGGGAAAACAATAAGCTACTTTAAATTCAACCAACTTCAATAATTCAATTTTTATCAGATGTTTTACATTCACAATTATTTCAAGACCCAAACTTCCAAATTTTGTCTTTATCTGAATTTTTTTTTGCCTCCCAGATATGTGATGCCTCCCTATCAATGCCTATACTCCATTTACTTAACAGAAATGCTTTATGAGTTCTGTTAAAGTGAAGAAGAATCATACTTTGTTCCATTATTCTCTCAAAGATGGACTTCATTAAAACATGATTCATTGGGTCTTTGCCAAGCAACAGAGATATAGATAAGTAGTATAACAAGAACCTTCTGGTTTTTCAGTAACAAGCACCAATCAATAGGATTATGCTAAATTTCATGCTATTGCAGGTCATATTTTATCAAGGTTCCACTGCACTTACAATAAACAATACCCCACTATGTCAATCCCTTTATTAACCCTCATAGTAAACCTTTAGGTCTGAAAAACATCCACTACAAACCTCTTAAGGTAAATGGTGAAAATACTAGAAAAGTAAAATATGATGATTTTTATGTAACTTCTAAAATATGTTGAAAGCGTATAGTTTTAAAAAGAAAAATTTTACTGTTGCATAAATGAATATTTTAACATAATAACAGAAATAAATATAGTTAATATTCATTCGGTGCTGTCTAATGGCCATTGGGTTTAGGGCCTTACAGATATTATGACATATATCAAGTTCATGATAGTCCTATGAAATAGATACCATTATCTCTTTCTCATATGTGAAGAAACTGGAGTATAAAGGAAACAACATTTAGCCAAAATGGAAGTGTTTAAGTAATTGCTTAAAATCACAGTTAATAAATATAAGCAAGCCATCCTGGATATAAACAAGGGTCTGCAGGACTCTGGGCCCATACTCTTAAAAATACCTTGCCTCCAAAAATCCCACCAAATGAGAGTATATATCTACATAAAGTTTTTCACATACTGTTAAATGCCATTGTAAATAAATACAACATGTAATATGTTTGTATAGCATACATTATATTATCTACCCACAGGCATATATAAATTATAGACATTCTTACCTTGTTTATAGACATGCTTATAGATGGACTTGAAACTGCATCTCTCTGCAGATTTGTAGACACTCAGACTATACCAGAGTCCTACTAATTTCATGTAAACCCAAATAACCTCACTACTAAAAAGTAAAAGCCTAATACTTTATGTACACCAGAAAACCCAAAACATACTTGAAAAAAATTATACTATAATACACACACATATTTATATATATCCTATATTAATATGACTGATGAGATAAATAGATCAAACCTTACCTGAGGTTGAGTCTGCAGGAACTTGGATGTACTGTGCATATGTAAATTATATATTCCTTTAAATTGTGAATTGTACAGGATAGTTGTTGTTTTCCAATTCCCAACTGAAAAGGAGACAAAGGATACAAGTCCCTATTTAGGTTCCTTGAGTGTAAATAGCTCTCAATCTTTAACGTGCATCAACATCAAGCAGATACCACACCTCTTGAGTTTACAATTCAATCGGTCTGGATTGGGTCTTAGAATTTTCATGATGAACTCAATCATCGACCATGCAAATGATGCTGGCTCAGGGACCACAATTTAAGAAAAGTTCATCAGACCTAGCTCAAGAACCAAGATGGCAGCATAGGCAAATGCCTGTACTCCCTGCCTCCAACAACCACATCAAAATTACACTAAAATACAGAACAACCATCATCCAGAACCGCCTGAAAGCTGGCTGAATGGAAATCCTACAACTAGAGAAGGAAAGAAAGCACACTGAGATGGTAGGAGAGACAGAGGCCTGGGCCGGGCTCGCATGGCACCCACATGGGCCGCTTTTTTAATTGGGAGGTAGATCTTCTCTGTGGAGGCCGCCCATGAGGAGCAAGGGGTCTCAGCCTCACACCAGACCCCCAGCCCAGGCTTCCATAGCTGGGAAGAAAAATCCCCATAACTATGGGCTGTAAAAACCAGCAGGGTTTGGGCTCAGTGACACGGAGGTTACTAGAGACCCAGCTGTCCCTTTTAAAGGCCCAGCCCACAGACAGAACTTACAAGGTCCTGCTTCCTCTGAGCTCCAGCACTAGGGTGAGGGTCTGTGGGACACAGACACATAAGAGGAGGAGCTGGATTTCCTGGCATGGGGCAGGAACTTGGGAGCAGCTTTCTCCCAGATGGAGGTGCTTGCAGGGATCATTGTTCTCAGGACTGACTGGCAGCTGAATCTGAGTTTCCATCAGTGTGGCCCACACTGTTAACTCCACCCAGGTGATTCCTTGAGACTTCTCCCCATCCAATATGTAGCTCCACCCAACCTGCTTGCAGTGGCTTTTGCATATGAATGGCCTGTTCTTGCTTAGGCTTTAGACCAGCCGTGGGCAAACTACGGCCCGTTTGAAATGAATAAAACTAAAAAAAAAAAGACCGTACCCTTTTATGTAATGATGTTTACTTTGAATTTATATTAGTTCACAAAACACTCCATCCATGCTTTTGTTCCGGCCCTCCGGTCCAGTTTAAGAACCCATTGTGGCCCTAGAGTCAAAAAGTTTGCCCACCCCTGCTTTAGACTTTGCTCAAATCTCTCAAACAAGCTGCAGCTGGGTCAGTGTGCCCCACACCTATCACAGCTGGGCCTCACCTGGGCACTTCCAAACCCTATACATATAGGAGGTATTTGCAGATCTCTCTGTAGCTCCTGCCTGGAGGCCCAAGGCAGTGGCTGACTTTGCACCTCCCTGGAGGCCCCAGAGCCAGTGCACCCAGTGGACAGCTTCAGACCATAGCAGATTACACATCCACAAGCGACAACACTCAAAGGGCAGACTCAGTGAGCACCAAAACCCCACTGAAGCAAGTCCTGCTCCACAGGGGTGTCTCCTGCACAGTAGCTCTCCAACTGTAGCCACAGCTGGTCCTCACAGCCAATTGACCTGGAGATCAATTCCTCCCAGTCATACCAACAGCAATCAAAGCTCAACTACAATAAGACAGTGCCCACATAGGGGCACACCTAGAGTGCCCAGCTCAGGTGACTGGGGAGGCTGAGCCACTGGGCCCACAACACCTACTACACAAGGCCACTCTACCAATTCCAGGAGACAGAGCTCTACCTAATACACAGAAACAAACACAAGGAAGCAGCCAAAATGGGAGACAAAGAAACATGTCACATAGCAAGTACCAACAACTAAGACTGCCCAGCAAAGCTCTCATTTAAAATTGAGGGTCAGATAAAGAGCTTCACAAACAAAAAAAGCTAAAGGAGTTCATCACCACCAAACCAGTACTACATGAAATGTTGAAGGGTATTCTTTATGAAGAAGAAAAAGAGATAAAAAATATGAACAATTAAATGGAAACAAATACATATCTATCAAAAATTGAATCTAAAAATCAAAATAAACAAACAAGAAATCTAATGAACAAAATAAACTGGTGAATAAAATAGAATCAGAGGCATGGAACAGACTAGTGAATCTCAGAGGGAAAGGGGATGGGGGGCAGGAAGAGATTAACCAAAGTTCTTACCTATGGACACAGACAGTGGTGGTGGTGGTTGAGGAGGGGCGGGTGCTGAAGGCCTGGGGTGGGGTGGGAACTGGGTAGAGAGGGGCAACGGGAGGAAAAAGGGGGACATCTGTAATATTCTCAACAATAAAGATTTTTTTAAAATTAAAAAAAAATAAAGCCAAAAAAAAAAGAAAAAAAGTTAATCAAACTTTGGCCGTTTCCCTTACCACTGTTGTGCAGATCAAATCTCCCGGTATCAGTTGCTTTGCAAGGACATGAACAGATGAGGAATACAGGCTTCAGAAGCAGTTGGCAAAGCTGTTCTCAAGAACCCAATATATTAGAATCACCTGAGGAGTTTCTAAAGCCTCCCATTGCTTAGTCCCCACCCAATACAAATTAAATCAGAATCGTAGGCACTAGTAACTCTAATGCATCTCAGGTGATGCCAGTGTGCAGCCAAGTTTGCGACTAAGTGATAGTAAGAAATATCCAGCAATGTCCATGCCCAATGGTGGCAAGCAGCAGCTGGCATACTATAGATCTCAATGATATGAAGATTGTCAATCACTATGTATTGTTTTTCTATCAAATATGTAAAAATGTATAGTTATGTGTAACTGTATAATCAATACTGACGTATTTTAACTTTTAAAAAATACAAAAGGCAACTATAATATAATTACGGTTTCCCTCTTAACTTTTCTCTCTGTTTCTCTCTCACTCTCTTCAACACTTACATGTTTCTCAGCTCTTCAAACATAGCCCAGAACAACAGTTTATGTTCCATATGTCGAAATGATACAACAAGTAACTTGAAAAATAGGGCATAATTGTTAAACATACAGAATCTAGTGTCTGGCATTTGGGGTTCAAACTTTGGATTCATACTTGGTAGCTGTATGACCCTGAGTAAGGTCCTCCAATTGTAATCTGTAAAGAGAGCCTAATAACAGTACCTGCTTCCTATGACTGTGCACATAAGTGACATAATATTAGAAGCTAATTAATACATAGGAAGGACTAAAATATAAGTTGTGTTATTCTATTTACTTTTTATTTTCAAATTGGTGTTAATTTACTCTTGCTTAAAAATAAAAAAAATAAAAATAAAATAAAAAACTTTTTAACAGTTTTATCTGAAATTTAGACCAGAATATTTCTGATTGTTGCACCTGTGCTGAATTTATTTAATAATTATAGATAAAAATTCATGTTGCTGCCTTTAATAGAAATTAAATGAATATGGCAAGGGAAGCAGGGATGATTTTTGGTTGATATTTGAGTCAGACTATAAAATAAATTTAATCATAAAGAAATAGAGTGAAAAAATTTCTGAAAAGTATATATAAAATTCTATACAGTTATGTCCTCAATCTCCTCCTGAGCATGATTAACAAATCCATTTTAATATATTAATTAGTTATATCTTATGCTTCTATTCTTTGGACTAGAAATCACTAAATTTAAACATGCAGCTTTTGATAGTTTTTTTACTCTTCCATTTCTTTTCCAGTTTATATTTATTACTTATATTTACAGCTATATAACTGCATGGGCACTTCTTACATATAAGAAATAGTATTAATTATGTCACAATAATAGTTTTATAATGTGACTAGTCATGAAGAACTTCAATAAAAAGTAGTTTATTCACAAGAGCTTTTTACTATGTGTTATGCAATTGTTCACTTAGATTTAAACATATGCTTTAAAATGAGTTCAACTGTCATCTCTTAAAAATTATTTTCCCTACTTTGGATAATATTAATATCTTTATTTTTAATCAAGCAATTCATATAAATGTTAAAGGCATTACTTTAAAAATATTTATTGATTGCCCTTTTAGAGTAATGTTATATTTTTGTGTTAGAACCTTAAAAATAAAATGAAAATTAGCAGAACAGTACTATAAAGGCAGTGAATTATGGTGAGATAACCTAAAAACAGGGGTTGGCAAACATCTATAATAATAAAAGGGTAATATGCTAATTAGACTGGCCATCTTCCAACATCATTCCAGACATCCTGAGGAAGCTGGGACAGAGGGAAGCCAGCCCAGGTTCCGGGTGCCTGCAGGAGGGAAGCCAGTGCTGGCAGCCGGGGGATGGAAGGCCTACTCTTGCATGAATTTTCATGCAGCGGGCCTCTAGTTAACTATAAAGGAAGGGCAAGATGCTAAATATCTTAGGTTTTGTAGGCCACTTACTCTCTCATATTGTTCTTTTTCAACAACCATTTACAAACATAAAAATCTTTCATGGCTTGGAAGCTAAACAAAAACAGCCTATGAACTGGATTTGGCTCACATCCTATATTTGGCTGACCTTAGACTTAAAATGCTTTTAAAGTATATTACCATTAATACCATTGCAATTTTTGAACCAAGACTTGAGTAAGATCATCTGCAAGTTTTCAACCACATTTAGAAAACATCATGAAAGTAACCAAGATATGAAAATGGTTACAAATCTGCATAATTAGTCTAGAATTGTGGAAACCGAATGATTCAGTAACACTGAGTTATACAATAGCAATACTACTAGAATAAGCATAAAGAACACCTAAAATAGAGACAGCTGTATATGATTTACTTTAGTTTTAGCCATAAAATTCAATATCATGTGCCAAGAGTCAAGAAATAAAAAGGTACAGACTTTTAGTAATGAAGTGTCACCCACAGAAGAGGAAAATAAATGCAAATATTACATATCCTTGAATAAGGACAATATTCAGTAACATAGGATGCAATTATTGGTCATGAATCCAGATCCAAAAACATATGCATACTTTTATTTTTAAAGCATGCATAATGACCCTATTTTTGTTGGAAACATTTCTTGTACCCTCAAAATGTACATTTTAAAATAAAAGTTTTCATTCTTTGACATAGATTAAATTACACTCTACTGATATAACTTAAACATGGTTTATGTAGTTAATAATGTTTCTGGCTAAGCCAGTTAAAAATTGCTTAGCTGTCTTTTTTTAAAAAATGTTTTTGTTATTGTTATTCTTTGAGAACACAAGCATATGACCTGTATACATAAATATATTGCATCCATTCATATATTTTAAGAATCACTGGGCTTGTAATAAGATACTTTTTCCTAAAAGACTGTCTTTACTTTTGCCTGAACACTTCAGTAGTCATTATCAGTCAAATCCCAGGAAAGGAAAACAAAACAAAACAAAAAGCTGTGGTAGAAGTCCCATTTTAAGACCAATTGACTTTATTGCCTACATACCGATTCTGCAGAATTGTTTGGGAAATGAAGCAGAAGAGAGCTGCTGAGAAAGCACAGTAGGAATCCATCCAGCAAAAAATTAATATGAACTAAATCACATCATCTTGATATAGTACAGACTATTGTGAAGAAGTATGAAAGGGTAACTATGTCTTAACTGGAAAAAGAAAACAGAGGTACACATCTGCAATTTATAAGAGACCATTTATATTATACACAAATAAATAATATAGTATGTAATATACTTATTAAAGTAAAACCTAGTATTTTGAAGTGTTTTTGACATATATGTTTATATAAATGTAAAATGTATACTAAAATGCTTACATCCATAAAGCTTGCTATTTCCTGTCTTTGAAACAATGTCTAATCATCCAAAACTCTGTTCTTCAGGTTAATTGGAGAAACTTATCTATTGCTGGTTAAAACATGACCAGTGACCATAATTTTGTTTTTGGAACTCATGGCATTAGTGTTTTCCTGAATCTCCATGAGGTAACCACTTCGGATCAGTTACTAAAAAGGGGTGGGGGAGATCTGAGAAAAGGAATTCTGTGCCCACAAAATATTCAGCAGTTAGGAGCAGTTCTTTTGCTGAGGGCTTAACAAGAGCAGTGCTGATGCACCAGAGCATTATTGGTGATGAAGGAGAAACAATGCAGTTGGCATTTCAGCACTGAATATCTATTCCTAACCCCTACTATGAAGATCTGTCAGCATCTGCTTCCCATAGGTTTACTGACACAAAACATCTCCCTAAATGATTAAATAAACATTTGTTAAATTTTAACATAAATTGTTCTCTTTGCTTGTTATGGTTGGGTAAATACACATTACCCAACACACTCACTTAAGGGGATAAGTCAATTTTGAGCCTTCTGCAGGAGTGGGCTCATAGAACTTCAACAATGGCCCCTGTTTGCTAAAGAAGTTACTCTGACTAATCATTTCTATTTTTCATTTATTAATTATTTAGACAAACACTTATATACCTGCTACTTTGTTCGCTAGGATCTGTGAAGAAATATTTAAATGTTTTCCTACTCTCAAGATTTGGGGAGAAAGACTGTAAAGCACAAGATTACCATTGCGAGAATAGAAGTCTACAAGACAGTGCTGGGTCCCGTCCCTTTTTAGCGATATTCTTTGAAGGTAAAACTGACCAGAGAGTGACCTATACACTCATTCTGGTGCATCAGCATATTGAATGACACACCTAGAATGCTGACGAACATTCTGTTGAGATTCTCATAAGATCTCCCCTAAAATTCTCACTTTTAGAAAACAAATAAAAACCTTGAAGACAAAGGAACCAGTGAGTGCTCTCTCTCCAGAGCATGCCCATGGCTTTTATCATCAGGCCTGTATCTTTGCTTTCTTTTTTCCTAAGCTCTAGGCTTCTAGCAACCAGGGGAGAAGTGGGCAGCAGCAGCTCGTCCCAGACTAACCCCCCCCCCACCACCACCACCCTGAACCTGTCTCCAAGGGCCCTTCTTTTGCCTCTGTAACTTGTTTCCTGAGTCCACACAGCCCAGCTGTCTCACTTCTTCTGTGACTGTCTTTCTGAAAGTCCAAGGAAACTCTCTGAGCAGACTGCTCAAATCTTCTCTGAGTGTACTTTTGCTTAGCATGCAAAATAAACTTCTCTGCAGAATTCAAGAACTGAGAGCCAATATGGCCAGTATCAAAATAAAGACCTTCTGCCTTTGTGTTTTAATGGACTCTCTTTTATGTTTTTATATAATTGATAAAATATTAACAATAAGTATCTAGTAATGCAGTGCTATAACTTTATATCTGAGTCAGTTCCTTTCAAAGTGTCCATTTTGTCAGATTGAAGAACTACTATATGAAAATGGAAACAATATGTTTGAAATGAGCTGATCTGCTCTATTGTCTCTAGAAAGCCTTCATCTATTTTTGGAATGTGAACACTGATGTGATAAAATACATTTTATCTTAATTCCAAGAATTCATATCCCTTTATATTTTTCCACTGAAATGTCATCATTTTGTGATTTTGTGAAAAGTATGCAATAACTTTTTCCTCTCAGAGATAAAAAAAATATTAATCTAAGAAAAAAATAAAATGACATGTTCTTAGTGGTGCATCAAAAAGTCAACACTTTATGAAACACATTTGGAATTTTGGCTTTCTCTTCTCAACCATAAATTACAACTTCATGGAACTTATTTATAATAGTGATTATAAATATAACTCTTTCTCTAAAACCCTCAAAAATAATTACTATTCAAACTAAAAAGTGTACAATGAGATAAGTATCTTGCTGATTTGTGAAAAGTTATGGTTTTGTGCTAGGCAGTTAGACTGACAAGAGCAGTACAGGAAGATGGGCCAGGTATAGATTACCAAGGCAGAAAGCCCTGGGTGCCTAGCAAAGGACAATTGTAGGGTGGGACCTTACCCCCAGGGTGACCTTTCCTCCTCTAGCATATTGCTGGTCATGCGGTTTGGTCTCCCTGACCTTTCTTCCCTACAGATAATATCTGGGCCTCAGTTGGATTTCAGTTCCAGGCCCAGAAGAGTAACAAAACCAATCATAGCTGCATTGAATAATGACCCCCTGCTCTGGTGCCCACCAATCAATCAGTGGAGACCACAACCCTGAAAGACCACACCTGGAAAACTGCTAGATATTCTATAGAGATCTTCCCTGGGATCTCCCCTAAAATCTCCACCCTTAAAACCTTTAGGATGGAGGACCCAGTGTGCTTTCCCTCCCTGGAGCATGCCCGCACCTGTCCCTTTCCAATTCCATTTCCATTTATATGTCACTTATTATAAGCTTTCATGGATTAAAAAGAATGACCTAAGAACAGAAAGTCAATTTCTTATATTCACATTTGTGATTAATAGGAGGTGGAGCACTTATTTATCTGTTACATATTATTATGTACTAGAGGCCTGGTGCACGAAATTCGTGCACAGAAGAGGGGTTCCCTCAGCCCAGCCTGCACCTCTCCAATTGGGAACCTCTTGGGGGATGTCCAACTGCCGGGTTTAGGGATCGCTGGTTCCTAACTGCTCACCTGCCTGCCTGATCACCCCTAACTGCCTCTGCCTGCCAGCCTGATCACCCCTAACTGCCCTCCCCTGCAGGACTGATCTGGACCCCAATGGCCCTCCTCTGATGGCCAATTTGGTTCTGATTGGTCGGTTTCTATGCCAGTCAGTGTCAAAAGCTCCACCACTTAGGCAGCCATTGGCTTCCCACAGCACCCAGATTTGGTTCTGATTGGTAGGTTTCAATGCCAGTCAGCATCAAAAGCTCTGCCTTCTAGACAGCTATTGGTTCTTCATAGCACCCACATTTGGTTCTGATTGGTCAGTTCCTATGCCAGTCAGTGTCAAAAGCTCCACCTCCTAGACAGACATTGGTTCTTCACAGCACCTACATTTGGTTCCGATTGGTTGGTTCCTATGCCAGTCAGCATCTCCAGCCCTATCTCTGGGCCTGATCAGAGAGGCGGGGCTGAACAGCAGCCCTGCAGATGCCTGGAGAGAAAGACCCGGCTGCTGGCAAAGCCTGGAAAGAAAGAGGGAGAGAAAGAGAGAGGCAAGTACTTATCAACAGCTGCCAGGGAGGCTGTGGATCAGACCCTGCCTTTCTCTTTGGGTCTCAGCCCCCTGGGCAGTCAGTGCTGGGTCACCACGGCAACCCAGTGCTGACTGAAGGACTTTCAGGTTGTTCAGCCTTTGGTGGTGATTGGTCGTTAAGACCCTGGTTTTTTATATATTAAGATAATGTATATTATACAGGTACATCATTCTCAGTAGAAAAACAAGATAATACCAGAAAATGCAAGAACTATAAACTGCTGCAATACCAAAGTAAAATATATTTATTCAGAAAAGTCATAAAAAGAAAAAAAATAGCTCTTTTGAACTATTTTTTGGTCCTTTCCAAATACTAATTACAACTGGTACCATATGCAGTTTAAAATAGAATCCAAATGACTGCTGATTGACTGTTGTAATGGAATTCACAAAGTACAAGTAATCAGAAAAAAAATCAGAGTTTGCCATGCATGGAGTTTAATAATGTGCAAAATTGGCAGCTTTCAAATTGTTTTAGTGCATGAATCCAAATAAGAAAATTATGGGTGATTTTGACATTCAGTTATAAATTCCATATACATGATTTACAAAGAATGTAAATATAGGAATAATCAGGATACAAGTGTCAAATAAATTGATAGATTCCATTGTTTCCAATATAAAAACATCATAAAATTATTTAATGATTTAGTCTACACAGTTCTAGAAAAATAGTATTTGTTTTTATGTAAATTTTAATATGATATATATGCAGATCTTCCTATATATTTCCAATGGTCATCTTAAGTTAAAATACAATATTTATTTATAAATGTTGGCAAGTGTTAGGTAGGTGACATATTTTATAAGAATTTGATACATTTAAGAATATTTTAAAATTAATCATTTTAAAATTAAACTTATCTATCCTATAATTTTAAACACATTCAATTAACTTATTTATACTTAATGAAAATATAAATGTATTTATAAGTTATATTTATGAATATTTAATTAAAAATTGATTTCTAGTTATTTTCCTACTCAAGTTTAAAACTTTAACAAGTGTTAAGATTATTAAACACTTTATGAGAACTCTAAAAAAAACAGTAAAAAATGGTAATTAAATAGAAGAAGAAAAATCTAAAGTATTATAAGACCAAATGAAACTCTAAGTTGATGAAATTGAAAACACACACACCAAAAAAATGAGAGTACAAGTCAAGCCAGCAGAGTATAGTACAGCATAGGTTCTTATACAATTTTAAATTTCACAGGGAGAGATTTCAGCAACTGTTTAAAAGTTTTGAAATCTGCCCTAACCGGTTTGGCTCAGTGGATAGAGCGTCGGCCTGCGGAATCAAGGGTCCCAGGTTCGATTCCGGTCATTGGTTGCGGGCACATCCCCAGTGGGGGTTGTGCAGGAGGCAGCTGATCGATGTTTTTCTCTCATCGATGTCTCTAACTCTCTATCCCTCTCCCTTCCTCTCTGTAAAATATGAATAAAATATATTTTAAAAAAAGTTTCGAAATCTAATTTCAACTACTTTCAACTTTGTGCTATTTTCCCAAATTTGATAATTAGATTCGTTAAGTGATGAATCAGAGAATATGAGTATTAATGGTGCTCATATTTTATTAACACATATTTTATTGTGTCCCTCAAAAAAAACCATAAATGTGATGGTATTTGGATATTATTCCTTTGAGAGGAAATGGGGTTAGACAAAGTCGTGAAGGTGATTCCCTGGTTCCACTGAGTCAGTGCCATATAGGAAGAGACACTGGGGAGATTGCTCACTCTCTGCAATGTGAGGGCACAAGAAGAAGGGGGCAGTCTACAAGCCAAGACGAGATTTCTCACCAGCAACTGAATTGACTGGCACCTTGATTTTGAACTTCCCAGCCTCAAAACAGTAAGAAATAAATTTCTGTTTTTTAAACCACCCAGTCTTTTGTTATAGCACACTAACCTGACTAATACAGTTATCAAATAGAGTATTCAGCATGGTACATCACTCCTATTGTGGGAGTGGGCCTGGTGTGCTTGTGCTTGTGGGACAAAGAGGCCCTCTTGAATGCATGTGCAATTAGATGCGTGAGGAAAACAGGAAAGTAGTGGGAGATGAATTCAGAGTGGTAATTGGGGGCCTGGTCATGTGCTCTTGTAGGTCATACAAAGTTTTGGCTTTCACTGTGAATAAAATGGGACATCAGGGAGGGTTTTGAACAGAGGGGCATGTCTTTTAAATATTTAGAAGTTTCTAAAGAAATTACCTGGGATTGAAGATTTCTTTTTTGGGTTATTTTTATATGCAACTTCAATTTTCTTAGTAATTATAGGACTATTCAAATTACCTGTTTCCTAGAAGATGAGCTGTAGTACTTTGTACTTTTTGAGGAATTGGCTCATCTCACCATGTTGTCCAATATATATGTCTGTGGAGTTGTTTAGAGTATTCCCTTATTATTTTGTTGTCTGCAGTGAGTGTCTGTAATGATACCCTCTTTCATTCCCAAGTTTAATAATTAGAACTTGACACTTGTTTCCCCTTTTTATTTTGTTAGTGTTTTGTCAATTATAGTAATCTTTTCAATGATCCAGGTTTTCATTTCATTGATTTTCTCTATAGTTTTTTTTCTTTCTGTTTCAATGTCATTGATTTATTCATTATTTTCTACCTTCTGCTTGTTTTGAGTTTACTTTGCTTTTTTTTCTAGTTTCTTTTTAAATTTTTTTATTTTCTAAGATGACTAGAGCTGCAGAAGGGAGCGATACAGATGTGTAGCGAAGAAGATAGCTGGGCTGTGGAGCTGTGTGTGTAGCAAGAGGGGGAGGGGGAGGCGGGACGTAAAAACACCTCGGAGGGTTGGGTATCTTTCTCTGTCTTCGCTCCCGGGCGCG